>NW_010157668.1:28582-30224 GCF_000695765.1 Mesitornis unicolor
GGGAGAAGATCCTCCACAAACTCCTCTGTGGGTCTGCCCATGGCTGCAGTTTTCCTCACGAACTGCTCTGGTGTAGGCTTCCCTTCCACATGGTGCAGTCCTTCCCACAGGCTGCTTCAGTGCACACTTCCTATAGAGTCACAGCCTCTGCAGGACAACCACCTTCTCATGTGGCTCTCTGCTCCACCGTTGAACCGTTGCTCTGGCACAGCTCCTCCTCCCCCATCTCCTCTGTTATTCACCAACTTTGGTGTCTGCACAGTTGTTCTGCTCACATCCCACTCCTTTCTGCTGCAAGTTTCTTCTGCTGGTTCTTGAAGAGTTCCTGCCTCTTGGGCTGGAACTGCAGGGGAGCTTGGGCTTAAGCTGGGGCCAGACTGGCCCAGCCCCACCAGGCCGGGCCGTGCCGCCCACACAGCAGCTGCACTGGTCAGGGCCGGGGCAAGAGAGGGGGGGCCATGCACTGCACCCTTCTTAAATACCTCAATTCACAGCAGCGCTGTTTGGCTTGGCCTTGGTCAGAGGTGAGTCCGAAATTGGAGCCAGGGGAGCTTCTAGCAGCTTCTCACAGGAGCATCTCCATAGCCCTCCCCCTCTACCAAAAAAGCTAAAACCCTCACAGAAACCCAATACATTAGACTATAGGATAAAACACATTGATATAAAAATTATTAATAACTTGTACTGAAGAAAAAATGTGTTGTTTTTAAAAATAATAGGTATGGCAGGTTATAACAGAACTAAGTGTTCTGACTGCTGAATTATTCCCATACTTAAAAAGAGTTTATATAGGACATTATTTACTCACTTTTCACTCATTGAAGTCAGATTAACTTGCAAGACTAAACTTAAATCTCAATGGAGAGATTGAATCCCAGTTTTTATTATGAAGTGGCAATTATAAGGTTTGTTCTTATGACAGGGTTTATTAGATCATCCATTCAAACAAATGTTTTTAAGGGCAGAAAATCAGTTTGCCGGTATGTGTCATAGCAAAAAACGTATGAAGAAGCATGAGCTTTGGCCTCATCTTTTATGTCTGTTGGGTCAATGAGAGAGCCAGTTCAAAATGGGAAATTTATTATGTCAACATGAAATGTGCAATAGGAAGCCTTCAGGGAAGCTTGCATTGATGTAGGAAATGGTTTTAATCTCTTCCGTGTGTAGTGTTCGTCCAGCATGCTCTCCTCTCACTACTGAACTGATAATGAAATGATGTGATCATGACATTATACTATTGAGATGTCATCTTTAAGATAGGATTTTATAACTGGCAATAATTGAATGTGATACTAGAAGACATTTTAGCATTCTTCCTGAGAGTAGGGAGAGTAGTCTCTTGAGTCATATTTCAGTTGGAATGATTCAGTCCTGCTTCTCCTTAATCCTCCTGTACTTTCCATTAGAAAAACACGTTTTTCTGCTTTCTTTTCTGAGCATAGATACATAATTGCTATTGGACTGTACAAGATAAAGTTGGTTCCTGAAAGTATTTACAGCCAAAAGAATGGGTGTTAATTGAATTTTGTAATTTGTTAAATTAAAATTAAGTGCTTAATATAATGTATCTATTAAAAATAACATCTTGAAACTGCAGAAGTTTATGATTGTTTAAAAAAAAATTACTCAGTTTACCTAGACA
>NW_010157668.1:30255-64724 GCF_000695765.1 Mesitornis unicolor
TTTAAACACTATATTGAAATCATACCAGGTTATTGATGTTGTTTCAGTGATGTGTAATGATTTCTTTTTTTGTATAATGGAATAGATCATTTTATGGGTATTCACAGTATCTGATTTCCTTTACCTATCTCTGGTCCCTAAATTTATAACCTCAGTCTAGTCAGTGGGTGGGCAGAAGCTTTTGAATTAGTTGCAATGTTTCACGTTTTGAGGGATAAGGGTCAATTGAATTAAGCAGTGTGAATATCCTTTGCCTTCTTGTCTATGTGACTAGAAGTGATGAAGTGCATGTGGGTATTTAAAAACCAGAATTCACCCAGTGTATGGCTGAATTTGAAGGAAAGTGTCTTGTAGACATTATTAGTGAATGCTTCAATTGATCTATTGTGGCAGTTGATGGTAGTTGGCATTTGGACTAAAGCCAAAGTGTAGGCTTAATTTTGTAGATAAAACCACTTTTTTGCCTATCTTGTTTTGCCTATAATTGATGGGAATAGTGTTTAAATCCATACTGGAAATGCTTATAGGGTCTGTTTGTTGATTTAAAAAGTGTTTGTTGCCAGAGAGAGATCGGGGCTCTACGTAAGGCCAAAGTTAAGTTATTTAGTAAACTTTTGTTTTGTATTTCCAAATGCAAACATTTTTTCACTGAAACTCCCATACTTGAGTGATAGACAGTTACAGTTCTTACAGAATGTTAAAGATAATATACATTATCTTTTGTGAAAATATTTAAATAATGTGGCAGCATTTTTATCTATCACTAGGTATCCTTTCATATAGAAATGTATTTTCTGTGTCACTGCTGATCAGTACAAAGGAGGAAGGAAAAATCTCTTGTATATAGGTGCTCTGCACACTTTTCTATCTTCTATCATCTCTGTTTTTCCATTTATTCTCTTGCAAAATTGCACACACAAAAAATTCACTTGTCTGCCTCTAGCAGTCTTCTAGCTGTTTTCTTACCCTTTGACTCAAGTGTGGCTCCCACCTCTTCTTTGCACCCCTAGGAGAGTAATTTTATCTACTTGGATAATAACAATAGAAGTCAACTTATTGTGCCTCAACTGATGCTAGACATCCTTGGGCTGTGTTGCTGTGTGTATTCACAAATAGTTCAGCCACACTGCAGGTAATTGTCAGCCTGGAAATTTTAGGATAAGAGCTCTTTTCCATCATGTAAAACCAGACAGACATTTCCTTACAGTCTTCCTCCTTTTCCAATGCTCTGGAAAAATTATTCATGTTCCTTTTCATTCTTGCTGATTATGTACTTCAGGTTTTATGGACTATTGTGAAATGTATTTACACGTATACTTTTTTCCTATAATCTGACAATGTATGCATATTTGTTTATTCTTTCATCAAAGTTCTCTAGTCCATGAAGAGAAATCGTTGTTCTCTGGAACTCCCTTCTCTTTGTCAGCATTTTTCTGAAAAAAGGCATGCTGAGAATGAAGAAAATACTCCAAACCTAACCATGCAAAAGCCACATCTGAAGAGAAGAAATTCTCTATTCTGCTGTGATATAAAGTCTTTGTATGTTCAATTAAAATTTGCACCACAATTTTTGTAATCTTTACCAATTGCAAATCTCGTATTACCTGGCTTTTCCCAGGTATCTTTCCCTGTAACTGGGAACCCCTAAGGTATCTTTTACTGTAACTGTTTCCCAGGTTTCTCCTTTGAATTTAGGGTAAAATTTTCTTCAAATTCCATTTTATTTCTACAGACTACTTTAATGTCTGTATCCTTCCATTTCTCTGTCCCAGCTAGTGCTGACAACACTTTTAATCTCTGTCATTTGTAGTTTTTATGTGTTCTGTGTGTTTGTTTGCTTTTCCTTCAACTTTGTTAATGAAATAAGGTGCTTGTGACACAGCAGGGTAAGTCATGTTATAGCCATACTCTCACAGCAACACATGTTCCCCCCAGATTAACCCAAATCCACCGAGAAGTTTCAAATAACAACTTGCATTTAATAGGCAATAATTTCAACTAGAAATAACATGTTGTTTTCTTCATCCTCCGTGGTTCAAAAGTGCCTTTCCAGAGCTGCAGGATTTCTGGTATTGTCCGTTGTGGATCTGGGAGTACTTCTGTTCTCCAGCAGTATTCAGCTTAGGGCCATACCACAAACATCTTTAGTCACTGGGCCAAAAGAAGCTAATTTTCTTTTTACTAACTGTCGCTTCAGGATGGCTCCATAGTGAGGAGGAATGAAGTTTTCATCTCACATGGGACATTAGTCATTTTGTGGTAGGGCTACTGTGAAATCGTACAACCTCTAATTACCCAGGCTGTTTCAGTTTTTCACCCTTCGATAATCAAGGTACCCTCCAATTGAATAACCTTTTTCAGCTTTTATTTTTGTAGTCTATTTTAAGACTTGTCATTTTCCATATCTCTTAATGGAGGTCTCGCTCCTCATTAAGTTTGATTTCTGCACAGAGCTATTGTATAATGAAGTGTCCTGTGTGTGTATGATGTCTGATCCTGTAACTTGCCATCAGACCTTTTTAGAATTATCATTCTCTATATTTCATAGATAATCATATTTCCTACCCAGCTTGCCCCCAAAGGGTCTGAATTATGAAACCTTGCCCGGTGCATCTACACAAATAATACACTTAAATAGAAGTGCTCTGTGACAGACTCCTTCCACATTCTGGGCTACTGTGTTAGAAGTTTATCAGCAACTGTATGAGGTACCATTCCCTTTTTTCTAGTCCACCAGACAGTTCCTAGCTTATATGATTGGGTCTTTATCCAGTCTACTTTAATTTTTCAATAAAATTTATTCTTTGAAACAGTGTATTTGGTGTTACAAAAATTCCTATTTATTTGTGTGCCTTACTCATGTAGTTAAATATTTTATAATTAGATTTTAAGTTTCGTATTTGGAAGGCATGTTATTGTAGCAGAAGTGATCTATTTAGTTGCAGAACACTCTTCACTAAACAACTATTAACAGTTTCTTCAAGAAGCAGCAGGTTATTTACACTGCACAGTACACTGTCAGGTTACCGATGTACCTGTGTCTTTGGAATCTCCAAACTGATTTGGCTGACTTAAGAAGTGCTAAGAAGTGCACTTTCTCTTCTCTTGTTTGAGTTTCTCAGGAAAACTTGGTAACATGCCAGCATCACAGAAGAGCTTGGTTGTGCTGTCTTTAACTGCTGTTCACTGTATGGAAACACCCATGAGCTGCCAGGACAGCCACGGTGAGAAATGTGAGAGGGAAAGAAGCCAGATCCCATTTCAGCTCCATTTATTCGACTATCACCCCAGTCCAAATCCCCAACCAAAACTAAAACCACTGAAGGAAGGAGGAAATATATGCAGAGAGAGCATTCCTGAAGAATGCTAATTTTGATAAATAAAGAGGGCTTGGTAAATTCTTGATATTCTGCTACATAAACAGCAGTTTTGAATGTGTTGCCTTATCTGTGTATCCAGCTGAGATACTGGACTGAAAGAATGTGTGTGTCTCACTTGTTTCTCTCTAGATTTCCTGACATAGACAAGTACGAAGATGGTGGGGAAAAAAAGGAATAGGAATACAAAGGATACTTTTGTTTCTGTAGACGGGATTAATGGGTCTTAAAATGCAAAGCTGTATATTTTTGTGACATTCCCTTTTTAAAAGTTTCAGATGTCACAGTGGATATAGAAAAAGGTCAGAAAAATATGTGATGACTAGGAGAGACCTTTTTTTGTGAGAGTTACACAACTCAGTCTGTTTAGTTTATTGTAAAGAACACTGGGAAATTACTTGGTTTTCACCTGTACCTTCTTTGGGAAATAATAATGTAAGGTACCAACGACTTTCTTAGCCTACTAAAGAGAATTATAATAACAGCTGGTGATAGGAAGCTTGAGCCAGAAAAGTCTGATAAGAAAATCATCATAATGGAAAGTTTTGATGTGTTTGGAATGGTTTGTTTGTTTAATAATGAGAGATTACTAACGCAAACAAATTCCCTAAAGAAGAGCTTTATTCTCCATTTTAATCCTGTCAAATCAAAAGCAATTGATAGTGGGAGAGAAATGTCTTATAAAACTCATCTTGCACTCCTTACAGAAGTCATGAATTATATTTAATGAGTTATCCTGTGCGGAAAGCCAAACTAGGTTCTAGCCTTATGTTCAGTGTAAGTTAAATGAGAAGATAGTTTGAATCCAATGGATCCCGAAATTAATAAATAAGCAGTTTTGTTTCCTGCATCCAAAGTCATTACATGGATTGCTTCTCTGTCTCTTTTTCTGAAAATGTATAACTCTGATAATACCGGCTGAGGATGCTGGGGCAAATATCTTTTGCATTACTTAACTGATGTATTAACTTTCTGTGTAAAGTCATCTGACCATCATATCCTAGACATAATACTAATAGAATTCCTGTTAAGCAATTGTGTGTTTCTCCCCATCTGAGGATCAACTTTTATTTGCTTTATTTTAGCTTTCCGTAATACTCTCAAATAACAAATAGAAGTTCTGTTTTCTGTCTTTCAAAGATGTATGAAATATTTGCAAGTTCTGTTGAAAAGGAGTAAACAGTAGTAAAACAGCAGTAAGGGATCTGAATGTCTCATAGAATGAAAAGCAAAGCCACAGTAACAAGCCAGGAAATCTCACTTTTTTATCTTAAATTTTGCAATTAAGTTTTTTATTCCAAGGTAATTTCAGAATGGAAGTTGGATGAAGACTCAGCATATCCTCTGGGTGGACAAATGGTACATATCGCAGTGATCTCAAACACTTCCAAAAATAGCCCCAGAAGAACAATAAGGTTAAAATTTAGTTTTTATCAGGGTACAGAGATGGGTTCTCCTCCTCTTGGCATTACTGATGCCTTTTAGCCAGGTTTTCACTGAAGGGAACACAGCTTATATGGACATCTCCCTGTTGCTTTAGCTGGCTTGCCTCCTATTAGCAGTGTAGCTACAACACTGGGTAGATCTTGCAGTCCTGCCTGGGGGAGAATAATATGCCTGCCATCAGATTTCTGCATAACCAAATTTTCAGTTTGGAACTCTGTTAATCTTTTTTCTTTTAGGCATTTCTAAAAGTAGTTTCCATTAAGACATCTCTTAACAGCAGATAATAGGGAACTGACCAAAATTCAACATCAGGCTAAGGCAAAATAATTCTGAAAACATGGTGAGGCCTGTAATGATGCAGTTCTTGCCCTTAGTGTGTCATTTTTTTCTGGTCATGGCCTATTACAAAAGTTTAATAAAAGCTTAATTCGGAGAAAATTAACAAGAATATGTATAGACATGGTAGGAAGGCTTCTCTGTGAAGGCAGCTTAAAGGAGTGATAACTAGAGGGCAAATACTGGTTTGGATTTAAGATGTATCAAAAACTGAGTGAGTTAGTCCTTTTGACATAAGCACACCAGAATAGCAAAATGACTCTCTGTTAAAATGATTAATTATTAAAATTAATACTTCTTAAGGAGTAGAGAATTTCTCATTTGCTTCTTGCCTGCTGTGCAGGAGCTTTTCCAGCCACTAAGTGGAAACAAATTGGAAGAGTCTTGGGAAGAAGCTGAACTCAGCAGTTTTTTGTAGAATTATGACTGGTCTTGTGTCTGCTGCCATGTGGAGCAGCGAAGCTTTAGCAAAATGTTAACTAGGTATAAGTACCAGAGTAGAAAACCAAAATTACTGTTGACACACTCAATCATGAAAGTCCTATCAGTTGTGGATAAGAAAATAATAACTTTTTAACCTTAATTTAGACCA
Source organism: Mesitornis unicolor (assembly GCF_000695765.1). NCBI lineage: Eukaryota > Metazoa > Chordata > Aves > Mesitornithiformes > Mesitornithidae > Mesitornis > Mesitornis unicolor. The sequence goes on from NW_010157668.1 coordinate 36,007, forward strand.
TTCATAGATATTTTAGCTTCTTGTCACTTCATGCTTATGTTGTTGTTTCCGATTAATTTGTAATAGGAATACACCAATTAATAGTGAAGTGCATAATCTACTGTTGTTTATTTATTATTGACATTTAAACTTTCACTAGATTTTAAAAGTCCATCTTTTCTTCCACAAAAAACCATTTTCTTACGGTTTCCTGTTTGCTATACTTGATTTTCATTGAGCCTTGAAAGGTCTTCCTTTGGAGAGCAGGTGCTAGCAGTTTTGATCTTGATGTAACTGTAGTTGCTGCTGGCCACAAAATCACAGCATTTGATGAAACTGCCAATGAATGCCTTAAATACCTCATACTCTGTAGTATTAATATCTACTCTGGTTCAGTCAAAGTATGCTTTTCCTGACTGGTTTATGCTATTAATAATCATACGATGAAAATCACTTTGTCTCCTCTGCCTAAATTTCCTGTCCTTCTGTTTTGAGACCAAATAATGGTGTTTGATATAGGGAATTTTAGCTATGGAAGAAATTGCTGTTCTATGACCCCAATTTCTAAATTTGAAGTGATGTTATTCTCTGTTGTTCCTGTGCCTTGCTCAGGTAGAAGGAGAATGAGTGACTGCTACCCAAAGGATCAGTATAAATAATGTTCCGTCAGCTTAGCCTGTTACTGTTGTATTCCTTAAAAGCTTTGTTGCACATGAGTACATGGCAAATTTATGTGGACTCTGTCTCTGTGACCTTTCCGGATCTTAATTCAACAGTGCACAGCAGAACTCATGATTCCTTCGTTGTGTCGAAAGTTTTCTGTAGTTTGCAGGACAAGGAGGAGTTGGCTTCTTGTTGCATATTATTGCCTTATCAAAGGAAGATGTAGGTTTTCAGTGTTGCCAATAAGAAGATAATGTGCAGGCAGATAAATTCACACAATGTGGACTTCTAAGAGGACAGAAATAGTGAAGTTTGATTCCTGGTTGGTTGACTTCTAGTTACTAGGAATAAAAAGACTAATGACTGAAATGACAGATGAGTTACATTACTGAATGCTATTACTACTGGGGTTTTCTAAGTTCTTACATTCCGGAGTTCATTACGTGTTTCTGAAATAGAGCAGCAGCTAACATTTCTGAAACATGATTTAATTTGTTCAAAAAATCAACCGTGATAAATATCAGAGTGCTTAAGTTGAAGAGGAGATTCAAGATTAAAAAAAGGTGATGATAAGTTTATTACTTTTGTAACTCTTGCCATAGAAGAGGGTTACCCCACAAGACTCATAAGACTAAATCTTTTCATTAGAGTGTGGGTGTATCCAAGCCAGATTCAAATACCAGCCTACACTAGTGATGAGTAACAGTTGATGACTTCTTCAGTTTATCTCACAAACGGCCAGCAGTGGCTAATGGGTACTCCTGTTCATCTTCACAAGTTATTTTGCAGTGGATGTGGGAATGAGCTCACAAGACCATCCCCTTTCCCCTCTTAGACACCTTGTGCTAGAGGTAAGTGTGGTTTTGGGAAATAAGGGGTGGGATGTCATGAGATGAAAGTGATGTGGGCTTCTTAAATTTTTCGCAAACCTCAATAAAGGCATGTATCTGGGGATGGGCAAAGATTCAGTTGAATTCTTATTTTTTGCCCAAAGATGTTACCCAGTCCTAAATTGACATTCTTTCCTTGAACTGGGAGTCAGAAATCCCTTTTCTCTTCTGTTTTTCTGCTGCAGAAATTCCCAACTTTCCCATTATGTGGGCTCCAAAGAGGGGTAAGCAACATCTTCAATCCCACCCAATCATTTCCAAACTAATTCTTTGCTAGTATTTTTTTGCTTTTTTAATCATCATCAGAAACAGTTTTTAGACACATTTTTCCCATTTGTTTAATTTTCTTGTGGATTCTCATATTTTTGTTTTATAGGAAGGTCCCATGGCCTCCCCAAGTGCTAGGGTCAGACTCATCTGCTGTTTCCATTTGTGTGCTATTCTTCTGTGGATTTTCATGGTTCACTTTGATCTAATAAAATTACCAGAGAGTGAGCATCTAGAGTCTTGGGACTGTTTCACTCACGGTATCCTAAGTTATTTAAAAAGCAATGCCACTCTGCTGCCCTGTCAATCAGTTGGCAGGCTTATGTTTTGTTCTTGCTGAGTCACATCAGATTATTCATGGGCTTTGGTCTTTTGCTGCCTTGCTTGTCTGGGGACTGCCTGGCATTCGCTGCTCTCTTTTATTCTCTCTACCTGCTGGCTGTGTGGCGTTGTCCTCCTGAGATCTTGGCCCTTTGCCTGACTGTCTGGCATTACCTCTTGACCACCTAATTGCTTGACACTGACTACCTCCTGCCCTGTCCATCTGGTGAATGGCACGGATCGCCTCCTTACTGTCCTCTCGATCTGACTGCATACGGGCACTGGCCTTCCACTGCCCTGTCTCCTGCTCGGAGGGCCTGGCGTCACCTTCCTAGACTTTGTGGAGTTGCTCTTCTGCTGCTTGGCACACCTGCTCACTGTTTGGTACTGCTTTATGGACTTCCTGAATGTCTGGCATTTTCCTCCTGCCTTTTCACCTGCTTCTTGATTATAGTGTCCCCTTGCTGCTCTTTGAGTCTGCTTACTCACTGAGACTTGCTCTTCTGCTGTCCTGTCCACTTGCTTTTATGCCTGGCATTTCTATCATACTGTCCTGCCCACCTGCCTAGATGTTATTTCTAAATATGCACCAGTCTGAAAAAAATTAAGACAATTTGTAAGGAATGGGGGGAAAAAAATTGTCTGACTCCTTCATGATCTGATTCAGTTCAGCGTACCAGCCAAACACTGATCTCAGTAGCAGCATCCAGCTTTTTCATAGAACTGGTCAAAGCTCTTTCCGTCCTTATGAAAAGAAAAAAAAAGCTGAGTCGTATTTAGTCTTTGCTTCCATCACTTCATTTGATAGGTGTATTACTGTTCAGTAATACTGTATTCAATATTAAATTCAGTAGTAATCAAGTACTAAAACACATCACAAATATTACGGTATAATTCTCAGCATCCATGGAAGGTAGGTAATAACAGGAGAAAAAAGCAATCTGTTGCTGAGGTTCAGAAAGGTTAAGGTTTGAATGTAGAGCTATGTTCAGTAAATACAGGTCTCTCAATTTAAAATGCAAGGTTCGAGCTAACCTAAAAAAGCCACAGGGTCAATACAGTGTTACCAAACTGCAGTGTGCCCTAGTTGCTGCTTCCTACTTTTTCTGTACTGGGAGAATGGCCAATTGCCAGTTTATAGAAACCTTCGTCACCCTCTCACAGATTAAAAACGGGAACTTGACTACATCTGTAAGGTCCATAGTAAGGAAATAAGTCATTGTCACAGCTTAGAGTAAGAAGCAGGATTTCCTGCGTCTTTTCTTTTAATTCAACTCATGTGACCTCTCTTTTCGTAGCTCTGCCACAGGTTCTAGCTTATTATGAGTTTTTGTTGGTTTAATTGTCCTTTTGAATCCAATACTAACTAGGAACTACAGTGAATATTCTGTCATAATGAACTCTTTCATGCTGTCATAATAAAATCTTCCTACACTTAAAATAATTGTTTGTAGTATTCTTTTAACTTTAGCTTTTAATCTCTCCAGATTTAACATCACTACTTTTGCTGTCTTCAGCGATACCCTAAATATGCATGATATCTGACCGCACAGACAGGACAGCATCCCGTTAGTCCGTAGCCACTTTCACCCATGCGAGACCATCTGTGGAACAGAGAGAGAAACTGTGGGACAGCACCTTGCTCCCATGCTCCCAGCACCAGCCTGCCCCTGTGGAGGATGACTTCCAGTACAGCAGACTGCGTTCCTAGTAAGAGCCAGTAGGAACCTTCTCCCAGTTTTCACATGAACCTCTAGAAATCCAGTAAATAATATTCTACTCCAGGGAACCAGAGTACTCGAATGTCCAACTTCACTCCCTTATGGTCTCCTAGGCTTTCCTGTCCTCTCTCTTCTCAGCCTTTCCAACCCTCCCTTGTTCCTCCAGGCATATTTTTTTCACAACTTTGCGAACTCTTAAAACAGTAGGCTGGCAGTCTCTCACTTCCCACCAGCTTCACGCTGTGGAGGGTTCTGGTGACAAGAACAGATCTCAGTGGCAGTTCTTTCTCCAAGCTTTAACTCCCAGTGTTACCTTGCTTCTTTCCTACGCTGCTGTTTGCAAAGTGACATCAGATGCTGGAAGGGAGAAGGAATATTCACCCTAGCATGGCAGGGCTGCAGGACGCTGCTAGAACTCACTTCTTGCTGCAAGAACCATAGGTCATTTTTGCGTCTATTGTTTTAGTTATTTTTAATATTTTTTTTTAGGAAATAGAAATGGGTAATTTTCAAATAATATTCAGGTTATATATACTTTAAATGCAGAAAAACATCGGAAACTGGAGAAAAATAAATATAATACTTTTTCTTGAATGTATGGAATTTTCTTGGTTGAAAATTATACCTACCGGACAATTGATGCAGTGCTGACTCAGACAGCTTCACTGTCAAATATCCAGGTAAATCAGTTTCCCATCTGCAGTGATCAAGTTATGGTAAAAATATTTTAATAAGTTAAAAAAAAATCTATGTTAAGTTGAAAGAATACACCGTAGTTTTTGTAGAATACATTGATGTTTTTATCTTACAAAAAGTCAAAAATTGGTTAAAGAAACAAAACTCACACACAAAGCCCTGGGAATGACATGATAACTCTCAAATCCCTGGAACAATAAAACACAACATTATTTTTTTTTCTTACAGCTTTTTTGTTTGGTTGGTTTTGATTTTGTTAAGGTCTGTCCTTTATTCTATCCTGTGCACTTTTCAACAGAAAATTAGCTTCTGCAGCAGTATGAAGAGTTACAAATAGAGTAACAAACTTATAGAGTTTCCCATTCTGGGATAACTGAATTTCCTGTTCTCAGCTTAATTGTATCTCAGTTTTATTGCATTTTGTTAGACTCTTTACTTTCTTTATTATCTCTGATTAAAAAACAACTTGTTACATTTCTCATAGTAATTTCCTGAACTGCTATATGTAAATCCTACAAATTATTTGTCAGAAGATTGTTTTTCATATGTCCTCTTCTCACTTCAATGCAGTATTTAAATTCCATTAAAATGTTTACAGTTTACTTGCTTTATTCTTCTCAGTTTTCTAAGAGTATCCTTTCTGATGATAGTCAGCATTGTAGCATCTAAGCAGCTAATTTCTTCTGTTGTTTCTGAAAACAAATTCCTAATACAGGTCTTCTGCTCTCGAAAAGACAGACATGTATACAATTATTTTGCTACCCTTGGGATTTCCAGGTGTTCCACTGCCCCGATCCACTTTTTCACTGCTTTCAGTTTCAGTTGAATTTTTCCTGTCTTTTAAGAACAATATGTCTAACAGTGACTCATATCAACTTGGAATTCAGATTTTATTATGTCTTTATGTTGTTTCTGGATCACATTTGAAAAAATTTTTTGGTTAATTTTAGACAAGAATGCCTCAGATGGTACATGTTATGCTAAAGAACCTGTATGCCTTTTGGTTCCTGCAGTGTCCTCACTGATTAAGGCTTTTGCTATCACAACCCATGTAACAATTTGCTGAAGGTCTATAGATACCGAGTAAGTTCCAGGGTCTCTCTACTGTTACCTCTTTACTAAGTGGGTAATAGCTTTTGTTGGAAAAATGAGGAGCTAGATACACAGAGCAGAAGTAAGCAGCAAGGTGATACTGGTTTTATTTTAATTACTTCTGAGCATTGCAATTTGTAACCCATGATTTTTCTTTTTTTTCTGATGAGTGTATTTGGGTAGATTTACCCAATCCATCCTCTGGGCTCCCTTCTCTTAAAATGTCCTTTAGAGTGCAGGCAAGGGAAGGACGTTTACATGGTTATAATGCAGTTTTAACTGATTCCTTGTTAAGATGATATCCATGGGTTAAAGTTAGGGAATTTCCTTAGTAAATGAAGCCGATAGGTTCACGGAGTTTGTACATGGGAGAAGACCCAGTCATCCGTCCTTGGATTTACTATTGCAAAATTGTTCCCCCAGTACATTTCTCTGTTGTTCTACCCAGGGAGGGCTTAGATTTTAAATTTGCTGGAGCTTCTTTCACTTCGCTTGGGAATTTGATGAAGTCAGATTGATGTCATGGTTTAGGAATTTTATCTGAGAATGTAGCTAGACTTTTGATTAGTCCTTTACTGCTCTCGTAGTGCATCATAGCAGCACTAAATAATCTTTTCCTCCCTCACTGTTTGCTTTCAGGAAGTATTTATACACCTTCATTAGGCTTTTTGTTTTAATCCTTTTGCAGATATACTGTAGTATTTATGAAATAAGCTTGATCTTGTTTAGTGTTGCAATTACGTACATCACTCAAGTGGCAGATTTTGCAGATTTCAAAGCTGAATTAAACCTACACATTGCACCGTTTTTTTGGGCTGAGTGTTTGGGCTGCGGCTCCCTCTTTAAGAGTGAAAAATTATTGGATTGCTGCTTCATCTTTCTAGAAGCTGACCCCTTCTTCCTTTCAAACCAAAGAATGCTTATGTATCTGGTGGTATATGGAATTTATCCATGAACAGCAATGCCTAAAACTCCGGTCCCTCTCAGACTCTCCTACAGTTCATGCAAGTTTTACTGATTTCTGGTGTACAGTTCCTGGAAAGAGAAGAACAGAGAAGGGTAAAAAGTCCTTTTAAATATCTTTGTCTTCCAGGGATTTGGTTTCTTGCAGCATTTTAATGAGAAGCTGCTGTTAACTCCTCATCACTCTTTGCAGACAAGAGGGAGTCTGTAACAGTAAAGATTTCTTTTGACTTCTTTAAGCATAACAAAGATGGATTTACTAACCTAGCTGCAACTTGTGCGTTTCTCTCAATTAATAGCTTTATATTTTCCCCAGAAATATTTTAGGTCTTTGTTTCTTTTCCTTGTTAGCTTTTTTTTGAAGTGAGGGGTTTTTTCATTTAATTAATTTAATCAAACACATGGTATTGCACAGCTAACTTACGATGCATATGATTTGTGTTATTCTGAATTGCTGTATTCCATTATCCGTATACATTATATAGAAATACTGCTGTCTGATTTTTCACATAAGTTAATCTGCTTAGAGCTATGATATTTGTACTTGCTGTTCTCTGAGTATGAGCACATTGCTGTGGTAGTGAGCTGCTTAGCATTTATTGCAAAATCTGTTCCTGTGTACACTTTAAGTACACAGAGGAAGAATTAACTTGTTCCCTGTGTCTAAGGATTTATTCTGCCTTGCCAGTTGTGAAAAGCTACCACTTCCCTCAGTGATGCACTTACACGCTGCTAGTATAAAAATCTGTTGGCTGGAAAAGTTTGGACAAAGTGAATTTTATTTATTAAAAAGCAAAAGATTTTTCTGCACAACATGGGCTGCTTCTTCAAGCACAGCAGAAGTGTATGTGAGGGGAGATGCTTATGTACCTGCGTTGCTGTATCTGTATTAATGGAAATGTGCTTTCATTATAAGAACTTCAGGTTTTTGAAGTTCAGAATTGCGCAGTGAGGAGGTAAACCAGCAGAATTTGTCTGTACAGTGCGAAGTTGCAGTAGTGTGAAAGCATTACTCTGTCACAGCTGAGTAGTGTCAATAAATGATTGAACTGGTTTTAGCTAATGCATGAAAGATACTGTAACATCTTCTAAAATTGGCAGAAACTGGTGTTTTGGATACAGAAATGTGTATAGAAAAGATGTTAGGAATGGGGAAATAAAGGGAAATTATTTTATAGTGCATTTTGTTATGTTGTTAATTATTAAGTATTGTAAACGCTTAATTAAATAGTAAAATAAAATTCCAGAGGAAAAGGTAAACTTGCTACATTTAATATTCCTCTCTCTGTGTTGATTAGCAATTGTGCTGTCTTCCATTTCTGTGTTCTGTGCTGCAGCAGTCTCAACAAAGTACTTTCCATCTTCTCTTTGAGAAACCTTTTTGTCCAGTTGTTTCCGTGAGAATCTTGGAGAAAAGAAATACAATTTGTGCCAGGAGTTAAATAACTCCGTAGAGGAAATTGTTTGACAGAATGCACAGTAGGTCACTGGTTTTCAAAATCTGTTCAGTTTTCCAATTCCAGTGAACGCATCGTTTGCATGTGTCTAAGTCAGCAACTGTTCAGACTCTGAACACATGAATTGCATCACTGGATTGCACGAAACAATCGCTTCTATGAGTTTTTAGGTTATGGCAGAAGTACTTTAAAGCTGTTGTTATTAGAGATGCTTTATCATTAACTTGGGAGGTAAAGATATCCTGTAAGGGAATTCTATGAGAAAGTAACTTTACTTTTGTAATTCTTGTATTGCCTCAGTAGTCTGTCCGTTGTAGTGTGGAAGGTGTATTTTAGGAAGGTTTTTTTTTAGTCTTCAACATTCATGATTTTAGATCTGAAAACGTTTGGAGGAGCTGCTTTACCTCGGGCAGAAACTGACTGTAGTTTCAGAAGTATAGATATTTCATATGCAATATATGTTCTTGGCAGCAGGTAGCATGTGATAGGAAACAACAGACAACATTCTCAGAAGAAAAGTTCCACAGCTTGATCTCAGTAACAAAATGAGTTGGAGCTAAAGCATTGCAAAAGTATTTCTTTAGAGAAGCGAAATTGCAAGTAAAGACTTTTTGTTCTTTTACTTCTCAAGAGTCTGGGCAAGCAGCATACACTTCTACCTGGTGGCCTCGGTCTTCATATGCACTGATGAGGGTCTCTAAGAAATAGCATCTTTTCTCTTCCTGTGGTTCTAATATCACAATTAAGCAAAAGTGACAGGTTTGTTTCTCATATGTAGTTCTAGACTTCATTGCTTAGTATCCTTTTCCCCTTACCCTAGTATATAAGGACTCCAAGTCTGGCACTAGTTTTGTATGAAATGAAGCTAACTGTACCTGACTCCCCTTCGGTATAGATGTATAGTCTAGAAGATAGTACACATAACCAGAAGTGCTGCCCAGGACAGTTTTAATGAGACGGTGCTCCCTAGTTACTCTACTGTTAGTTAAAGCTCATTACATTGTCAGTTGCATTAATTGTAGAATTCTTATTGAGACTTTTATTGAGATATTAGAGATATTGATACTCATTTCTCACAATTCTGATGGATGATTCTGTGACTTGCGGAGAACAGAATTTTTCATTTCTCAGGTTTTGTTCCACTTCTTCAATTTTTAAAGAATTTTGCAAAAGTTGTGCTGGGTTCTGTAAGTTTTTACATTTTATATTAAATATAAAGCAGTTTGAAGAAACTGAGGGAAAACTTAAAAGAATAATTATGATTAATAGGTAAAATTTTAGCAGTGTCTTTGTGATAGCAGAATGATGTCACTATCAGCAAGCCTTCATCTGTACTGCTTTTATTGAACAGCAAAGGATTCATTCTTACATGAGGTGGAGTTGATATGGTAAGGACAACAGATTGCACACGAAAAAAAAAGGAAGTAGGCTCCTGACCTTTCTCTGTGAGCCGGTGCAGTGGCTTGTTTCCAGCTGTTGTTTTAACAATCTACTCCTCACCTTTCCACCTTTGCAAATACTCTGCCTTTTGACGCTGGTGTAATGCACACCGGTCTACAGCGGTAACAAACTGCATCTGGCGGGCTGAGTACATCTTCATAGTGCCTAAATGCGTTCCTCAGAGGGCGGAAAAGCATTTAGTAAGCCTTTTCTTTGGTTAACTGTTTCTATAAATGAGTGTTTTACTGATTTTATGACAATGTATGGATGTGGGGAGTATCATAAAATTAAGACCATCTTGTAAGACATAAATATTTTATACACATTTAGTATCTTAAAGTTTTGCTTAGCAATCAGGATTTAAAAATTTTTATTAATACTTAATACATATTAGAAGTGGTATTTGGAAGACGTACATGGTTTGGTTGCCCAGGTGCACCAATTTCATTAAAATTTCCTTTACACAAGTGGGGCAGGCAAATTGCTGATCTATGAAGCTAATGTGAATCAAATGCAACCAGGTTTAACTCAAAACTTAGATATAAACCTACTGAGGTACAGGAACAAGTTACACATTTCACAATATTGTTTTCTCCAGTATATTCATTTAAATTTTCAGCTTTCTTATTGCATATAAAATCTGAAGCATCTTCCCTGAAATGTTTTGCAAGCTGTAAGTAAAAATTAAACCGAGTGTTACAAAATAAATCTTTTAATTTGACTTCAGTTGAAGAGAACAAGCTCTTTTAAGGGGAATTACAAAATTTACTAAAATCTTCATTAACAAATACATACTTAGGAAATTCTTTGTTTATAGAAATAACTGTAATTGGAGTCCAACAATTAAAAATGGAATATGTTCATGGCTTAGTCATGCATTAGTCATTGAGTACTGTCAGAGGTACTTCTACCAGCCAGTTGCTTTTTATGGCCGCATACACACAGGAATTGAACTGATGGGATCGTTTCTGATACTGGTTTATAAACAAGGACATTGAATTAGCTCCTGGCCTCTGAATCTTATGCCATAGGCATTAGGTTACAATAAATGGTACTATGAATCCCAGCAAAGAGACTGAGAGAATTTGGAGGAGGTAAGCTGCAGGCAGAGGGAATGATGGATACGGGGAGAAATAGAGAAAACAGAGTATTTAATCTAATGTAACAGCAGTTATTGCTGTAACACTTTTGTTCCTCACCCAGATAAATTCTCTAGGGTCATTCTGTGACGTTCGAGATCTTGATGACAGCAGAGTCACTGCAAATATGCTGAGAGTGCAAGCAAGCTTCAAATCAGCATTCTGGTGCTGCAGAATTATTGTTGGTGGAAATGCATTACATGTGCATGCAGATACACCAGTTTATAAAGTTCATTTTTAGTTGGCTACATTAATTAGGGTTTCATCCACCTTTGGCTCTTTATAGATTTGAGTTAGGAGAAGAAGAGGGGAAAAGAACATGTAATCAGGTGAGTTATTGGAGGCATATGTACCAAGCTCACTGTTGATAAGAGGGAAAGGTGATAGAGTAAGCCACCCTAATGTGTTTAGACATGGTTTGGTTTGTTTTATGTGAAATAATTCTGTAAAGGCCTGGGAGAGGTCTCAGTATGTGTTTATTTGCATCTGATACACACAGCTGCATTTAACATCAAAAAGACACAAACTGGAGACTTGGGTCAGCCTTGGGCTGAGTTTCTTACTATACGGTAAAATGTACGGAAGCCTGGATTGTCACGTCATGAGGAGCAACAATCACACACATCAGGGGCAGTCCTGGCCTGATGTCTACCTAGCTACCACCAGTCCATCCTGTGAGCCCAAACATAGTGATCGGCACTTACTTTAGCGTTACACCAGTTGTTCTCCACTGCTCTGGGACTATGAAGAGTTGATGGATTTTTATAGGCTCGTGCTGTTAGCACTGATGGATCATTTATTGTTGAGGAAACAATGACTATCAGGCTGCTTTTTATGTGCATGTGGCCAGGTTGGTTGGTGTGGGTATGAATCTGTCAAAAGCTCTATCATGACAGCAAACACCTACTTCTGGGATCCACCCTATCCAGAAGCTATGGATGAAAGCAGCTGTTCATTGCCCTCCGGATGCGGAGTCTTCTACAGACCTGCTTGACTGTGGTTGCTTTGCAGCAATAGTGTATGTGATTGGCTTTATCCATTTGCCAAATTAGCTGAGCAATTAGCCATAGAAATTTTATTCTGGAGAATGCCAGAGAGCGCTGTTCCTGTCAAGCCTTCCATCCATAAAAAAAACCACAGAGTATCATCACACAGGTTATTGGGCACAGGGAATAAGGAAAATTCAACGAAAGACAGCATGATGTTGAGAATGAGTGACTCAAAACTGATCCTTATCCAAAAACGTTTCAGCGCATTAAAAGAAGCTAACTGCTGCAACCTGTATTTCTTACTGCACTAAGAGAAGAAATAGATAAGTGACTTTTAGGTGAGAAGCTCTAATCAGTCTTGCTCCAGGTAAACTCTTAATTTGTCCCCTGCAAAATAAGAGTAGGTAAAAAGACAGTAAGATGAAATTACTGACTTGTGAATAGAATCTGCAGGCACACGTGTTATCTCCAGCAGAGGTACACTGAATAACCTTGGCGAAGGTGTCTCATCTCTGAGCTGGGAGATGCAATTTTTGTTCCAAAAGTAGACACTTTCTACACAACTGGTAGACAGACGTGACTGACATTTTTGTTGCGTATTTGACTGGTCTGTCTCTGTAGTTCTTTGTCCAGTCTTCTGAGATTTGGCTGTTGTCTGTGATCTCTGTTGCAGAGGGTATATAGCTATTTCTTTGGTTAGGCCCTTCCAAGATTTCTGCTTTCAAAGGAAAATTCAAATAGGTAGTAAAATGTTATCTGTGCTAATTCTGTAGTCTGTTAAATATAAATTACCTGCAAATTTGTACATTAATTTGCATAAACAGCTTTATTATATGCTATGCAGAGTCATAGATTATAACTTTTTCAACAAAAATAATGTTTTCGGCAGAGGCACTCTCAGTCATCTTAATTTAATCAAATTTATTATGACTTCTTAGTTTTATATTTGCATTTTAGTTGGAGAGATAAAACTATATTACCATCCCAAAACTGCTGAAGTGTATATGAAATGTCTCACGCCATTACTTATTATTGAGGTCAAACTTTGCTTTAATACCTGAAAGACAAAGATAAGGAGTTTCTGAACATTTCAAGAAGAGCAGTCTTAGGTCTTTTAATTAAATCAGTCTGCAGTGGGTATATCCTTCAGAAGCTGCCTGGGAGGGCTTCCACAGGCTAGGAACTGAACTATATTAATTTATATGGAGGCAAAGAAAGGCAATGAAGCAGCAGAGAACTCTGTGAAACCAATTGGCAGCGAGCCATCTGTTAAGCAGCCACAACTACGTCAAAGATATCTAAAAATATATCAGTTGGTTTGAGAACATAATGCCCTCACTCCAATAAAAAGGCACTTTGAAAACAATCAAAAATGTGTTTTAAAATGGATTGCATTTATTCATATAGCAACAAAATATAAGAAGAACTGCTCTCATAGACATTGTTACTAAGTTCTGAATAGTTTTGCAAATTAATTTAATTGTTAGTCACTATTTCTCCTCTCTAGAGTAGCAACAACCATTTTATTTCAGTCATATTGTCTCTCTTTCTGGTTCCCCCACAGCCTGACACTGCTACCATGACCTCTCTTTCTTTTACCTTCTCCTAAGTTTTTCCCCTCATGTACTGTCTGCCCAAGCCATCCTGTGCAGTCTTATTTCCAACCCTCTCACTTCATTTATTCGCCTTTCCTCTCATCCCTGTCCTTTTGACAATCCTGCTGCTTGGACTTCCTCTCTGTGATTCTTCCTTTTCACTTGGGCTTCCTTCTTCGCACAGTCCCTTCTTCAGTCTCGACTACAAACCTTGCCTTTCTTTGCAGCCTCCAAACTGGCCTTTCTGCATTTCTGTCTTTCTCCTGAACTCTTACTTTTACCTTCAAGTGATTCCCCTTCTCTGGAACCCCTCTCTGCCACCTCTGTCTTGTATGCGCCTGTCTTCTTTGCACTACCACCTCATGCAGGAGAAACTGGGGACACTTCATTGCTGTCATTTTAGTATTTAATGCAAATTTACTCCAGTAGTTTCCACCTACACTTTATATAGTCATCAGCCTCAGGTCTGAGGAATCAGTGTATAGCTTCAGTCCTGATGTCAGTGTGACAGCTCTGAATGAAATCTCACCATTTCTTTCCTGCTTCTGCCCACATGGTAGTGTTGTCATCACTATTATAAGAGAGCCAGGTGCAACAGCCTTTATTTGCTATTTGTTTTGTGCCAAAACTATGCCCCCCTGCAGCAGGCAAAAGCTGTCTGGTGATGAGACTACCAAGAAAAAATTTCCCATGAAGCAAAGTTTAACAATCTTCATTCAGCCTTGCTGTACTGGAAAAATGTGAAGGTGCTGAGTCACTAGGTCTTTAATAGTTTGAACACAGGTAGAAGTTGGTGCGAGACAGTTCAGTCCTGAGCTGGACACAGATGAAAATCTGGTTTTGACATCTCTTTTCCACCCTTCCTTCAAACCTGAAAGAAGTATTAGAAAATCTGGCCACCAGCACTTTGGTACCTTGTTAGGTGAAACAGAGAGTTGTTACAGATAGACACAAAATATCTGCAAATCACTGCAGGACTGCTGCTGTCATTTGTGTATGTGTAGCTAATGACGAGGGTGCTCTCCAGTGGGATGGTGATTTCAGTTCCTGTACACTGCACTTTTTAAGTCGTGTTATTTGAGGGCATCCCAAGAGTGGACTTTCCAGTGGCTGATTTCAAGAGCAGATGTCACTGTAGAAGTTGTTTACTCAGAAGCAGACTTTTTTTTGTTACATCCATCCAGTCAGGCTGCAAATGTGAAAACAGGAAACGTTCCGCTGTTTGTAGAAGTCTGCCTGCAGTATATAAATATAAGCATATACATTTTGAAACAGGTATTTTTAGAAGCTTCTGTTGAGGGCTGTACTGCTGTTTGGACTTTCTGCCCTTTCAGATTTTGTTGCTTAGTCTATAAATTTTTAATAATCACATTGCCTGCTAGCAGTGACATTTTGTGAAGGTCATTTTTCTTGTGAAGTTGGAGAATGGACTTGAATTTCATTGAAGGGCTCCCCAAGCTGCAGGATCGTTGTTTATGGAACTCTCTTGCATCTCGTACTACCTTTGAAGCCTGTTTAGAATTTTAACTAATGATATCTTCAAAGTGTCACTGTGCTCAAGGGCAAAAAAAAGAAATCTCAAAATGCACTTTATATTTAAAACTGGTTTTGCATAGCTTTGAAGCATGGTATTAGCTGAAAAAAGGCATAGATATAGAGTTACTATGTATGCGCACACAGAGAATTCTGTTTCACCAACTATTTCATTGTCAGCGGTGTCTCTTCACCATTGCAATGCCTTTTTCTTCTATACTATAAAAATGATTGTGTCTATAGATAGTCTTAAGATTTTTTAATGTGATTGATAATTTAATACCTCAGCAGGTGTCTTTAAGCAGTCTCCCTCAGTGGAGAGGTTTTAGTTTTGTCTACATCATTCCTAGCCTGCTACTTCTCATTTCCCCTGCGTAGAAATACAGACACTGGGTTGTATTTATATGCCTTTTCTGTTGGCGGATACTAAATCCAACATGCTATGCTTGAAATAAAAGAGACTGTGGTGTCAGCTACTGAGTTAAAACTGCTTAGTTTTGTATAAACCAAAGTTCCTGCTTCCCACAGCTGAGCACATACCAAGTTTGCTTTAGTACAAGATCTGAAGGCTTACTTGGTATCTCTGTCTGATGCCTTCTGATACTGACATATGCCTTTAAAACATGTTAAGTGTTAGTGGCCATGTTTGAGAATATGACCACTTGAATATTTATACTGTTTAAGGATATTTTTTATCTGTTTAATTTATTGTTTCATGTGATTTAGCTGTATAGCTAGTGTAGGACTCCTGAACCTTCTCACAGAGATGCCATTGGGTTAATTCCATCATTTTCCTTCTCTAAGACTTTTGTTTTTCTATTTATAAAGTAGGAGCTTACAAAAGTGCAAGGATGTGATTTATATTTTAATCTTTTCCACAAAATAACGTGTCTGGTTTTCTTCCATTTTATTCTTTTTCTGTATCAAACTGCCAAGAAAACTTAGCTTATTCAGAGCATCCTTATATTTAAGATGTGCTTTTCTATTTCTGTTTTGATAGCTGTACCATCAAAGTGTTGTAGTTTGGCTGGATGTTTTACAATGGATTTCACAGTTTTATGATCATTGCTAACATTTTAGTTGTGCCAAATAACTTAAAATCTTGTTTCAGACCATGAAACAAGATGAGACACTGAGCAGCAACTACTGTGAGGGAAATGGAGAGGGTAGGACTGTAACCTGCCTTTGAGTAGTTATGTCCTAACTAAAGTTAAAGGTTCGGAGGCTGGACACATTGTGCATTTGAGAAAATTTGTGTTAGGAAGTAAGGACAGAAGGTTGTGCACATCCCAGAAAAATAGTTTTCCATCTGATTCCCTGCATGGAAAAAGGATTAAAAACAGACAAAAGACTTCAGACTCTGCTTCCGGGCTTCCTGATGCCCACTGCATATAGACCGCTTGTGAATCAAAGCCACCAGCCTGTTTGGAGTGCTGTTTTGCTGACATGATCAAAAGGGAAGACCTCAGCCTTTGGCCATTATCATTACCATCTTACTGTTTTCCTGCCTGCCTGCTACATGGGCTTCCCTTTGCAATTTTTTTTCTGTCTTCTGCGCAGACTGATTCACTCTTCTCATGCCTGGGAAAATCTCAGCGGGAAAATGCACATGGGATTGATGAGGAAGAGAAGGCCTTTTCTTTGCGTATTCCCAAGCATTCTTTCCTTTCTGTTAGAGGGAGCTGTTGTTATTATGTGGTGTTGGTTAGCATTTCCTATATATAGATAAGGTCCTGACTTTTAATATTTTCTATAGGAGTCTTTGCAGTAGAGCTGACACCGCTTCTTCCCAGCCCCTTGTTTTCCCCTATTTTACACAACCAAGAGAAAATTCTTTAACATCTTTCAGCGTTGAAAATTGAGCAACGATGTCTCTTGGCAGGAATGAAAAAGGAGATGTTCTTACCCAAATTTTAGCTGGCTTCATATTTTTCTTGTCCTTGTACTTCTTCACTCACTTTGGTCTTTAATCTCTGATTGCAGGCTACTAAAGAAGTAATAGAGCGAGAAGCCCCGGGGATGGCCCTGGCAATGCTGATGGGATCACTTAATGTTACTCCTCTGGGCATGCTCTCTAGGTAAGACTATTTCCTTCAAAATATCAGGTGAACTATTTCCTTAGAAATACACATTGTCATGAAATTGCTATACACAAATAACTGAAGATTGCCAAGACTGGAAGTGTTAACTTCGGAGAACTGACCAATTTCCAAGAATGGTAATTGCATTCTGTCATTTAATTCTGTTTGTTGTCTCCAGTAGACACTGTATCCTCCTGTATTTTCTGTGCCAGGTAGTTTGTAATATTGATGCAATGCTTAACAGCTGTCTTTTCATCCTAGAGCTGTGGCATTTCAGTGGTGAGTGAAGAATTCTTCTATATGTAGTTCATCAAGTACTAAAATGCCTTGTTTTGCAAAAAAAACCCCTTCAATAAATACAAATGTATTGTTCTGATATTGCTTTTACTCCTGTATCAGCAAAAACTATCTGAATAAGTTACATGGTATTTTATCCCATGCTTTTTGTGTAGTACTTTAACTCCTAGGGTTTGGTATTTCCTACTAAATAATTAGTCACTGTTTTTCTACCTGTTGTTGGTTCTTTTTTATTAGTGACATCTCTCATTATCCTTTATTTCTTTCTGGAGTTGATTTTTATTTTATTCCTTCAATTTACCTCATTTTACCTATAATAGTACATATAGGTATATTATATTATAGGATATATTAGTAATATCAACACCTTTCAGAAGTTAGTTTGTGCTTACACATTATTTTAAGGTAACTAAGAAACTGTGTCTGTTACAGGTTTTTGATTTCTCATTGTATAATGAGAATAATAATAAACAAGAAAATAATTATATCAGAAATAGAGAAGGAACTTTCAAATCCGCAACTTTGTATTCAAATACTTGCATTTTTAAAGGACGTTTAGATGAGAGGTTTAGTGGGTTGACAAGGTATTTTAAAACTTTTCAGATCACGTATCACATATCTGAAAGGGCAACTTTATCAAGTTAACACCTTCAGGTTCTATCCAAACTAGCAAGTATTGTATTTTTTTAATCTGATATAATTTTTATATCATAGTTTGTGTTTGTCTGAAGAGAAAGAATAACAGAATGCTACCACAAGGAGAGGAAAGGTTAATGTACCCGTTACATTTCTGATCAAGAGAAGGATAGCCATTTAGATGACAGTACCAAGTTTGATTTAGGATGTGGTGTGATCAGGATGGCTGAAAGGATGTTGTAATGGTAGAGGAACCAAACTGCTAGATTGCAACCTGCCTTTTCTGTACATAAAGCAAGAAAATGTCCCTTAAACTACAGCCACTTTCAGTAATAATTGATGTCAATGATGGGAGATAAAGATACTGCATGCGATCCTATTAGGCCTTAAAAAAATTTCCAGAGAAAATCTTTATTTCAGGCCTAAAAACAATCAGCGTGCAAAAGGCCATTATTTTTATAACACTGTTCAGATCATAAAGTTGAGTACACAAAAATTACAAAATTGCAGCATTATGGTTTCTTTGACTTTTCAGAAAAACAAAACCAGACGTTCTGTTATGCAACATTAAGATGACACGTCTATAAATCACCTGCAGGTTTGGAAATGTTAGGTCAGCCATGTTGGACTTTACCACATGAACTTTTAAAAATTATTCAAGTTACAGACTGTCTTCCTGACTGTGGGCCAGTGCTAGGAAGTAGTGAGTTATTTTGTGGTCTGGATTCACAGATACTTAGGGGCAAATGAGGGGCAGCAAGACTCATAGTTTGGATTCAGTTTCAAGGTCCAGCAGGGAGTATTTTAGAGCGTCATAGGCCTTTTTATGTGTTTCCTGAAAGTGTTTCCTTTTCTTCCCTGTGATCTTCCAAAACTGTCCTTGTCCCAGAATTTTCTCTTCACCCAATTCCTTACCGTGGCAGTCTTTATTGAGGCTTTTTAAAGCACTCTCTGTCTCCTTGCCCATTTATTCTGCTTTTACCAGCATGATTTCTTCCCAGGGAGATGTTTTTTTCCCAAAGAAATAATGTTCTCCAGTCCTACATCTGCATCAGACCTGTATTTCTTTTCTCCTGTATCCATTTTTGTCTTTCTTCTGTGTCCTGTTTTTAGTTCTATTCCTTGCTTCGATTTGTATTTTTCTGTCATGGCTAGGCCACAGCACTTCTTTCTCAGACTTTGTTTTTTCTTAAAATTTCTGTCCACTGCATAACAAGGCTGAGTATAACAGGAGATCCACAGCATCTCCCTCAACTGTTCTACATTTGGAGGAATATCAGTAATTAATCTCTCATATTACCCAGAATGCATGTGCATTTTGTGTGCTATTATCTTGTGAGAATACACAGTATTTTTTGCAAGCTGTGCAGTTCTTAGGTACTTTACTTACTTTTGCATGCTGTTTTGAGAAATTTTTGGCAGCTCCATTTCTGTCTTGAGTCACTAGATGTGATTTTTGGCAGACGAAACATGTAGCTTTCGGGAGAATGGCTGCTGGTTTAGTACTTTTTATTATTCGTTGTTTGTACTGGTCATTTAGCTTATAATGTTCAAAATTATTTAAAGCTGAATAAAAGATCCAAGAAGATTATTGATGACGTTATCTGCCAAACACAATTCCACATCATTTTCATTCCTGTATGGATAATTCCTATTTCCTTTATTTTGAATTTGTCATAAACTGTATCTCACATATGGGATTTGCTGGATTGAGTTCGTACTCTGTAAGTTTGACTGCTGCAACAAAAGTGAACGAGCACATACTTAAACTCAGGCTCCTCATCTTTGTACTGCAGTAGAGCATTCCACAACTACCTGGAATTCTTTCTTAACCGAAGGTTTATGGTGTGCAAGAAGTGAATATAGGAAAATAAAGTCTAGGAGTCAGGCAGTATTTGAGGTGCTGGTTGAAAATAAGACTTCAGTCTGGCTTGACTGTAATATCTAAAATTCATTTTGTGGCACAAAAATGGTCTCTGTGCTATTTAACTGTGAGTATTATGACAGCTGTCACTAGAATACTTGCTACCCTGAATGTCATGTTACCAATAAGTGACATTAATCACTGAGAATTATTTGTACAAGAAGAAATCCAGGGAAGTTGGCTACCCCACAAACCATGTTCTTTGGCTTAAATTTTTTGGTACTGCCCTCTCAAGAAGTTATTTTCTTTTCTATTCTGTCTTCACTTATGGCTCATGTTTTTGTTTGATAAGGAGATTGTTACACAGTTTCTTTCAACTGTAGTCTCCGTATCTTTGTGGTTTGGTTTTACTTTTACTTTTTTATCGTTATACCCCAGCCCTGGGTTTCTTCGTAAACAGTAAAGAAAAGCAGAAGGCACTCTTTACAACCTCAAGACAAAATCCAGTAATTTTAATATTTTTCTTGAAAAATATTTAGCTAAACAGAGGAAGAGGCAAACTAAACAACAGAAAGCATTCAGCACTTGAGTGCTTAAGTTCAGCCCTGCATCAACACTAAAGACAAAAAATAAAATAAAATCTTCCATCTTTGATATTTGGTTTTGTCTTTTCTCGAGGGGCATGGAAAGACTGTTAGGAAGAATTAGATATGAAATGCATAAGTGCAGTTTTAACTTGAGAATTACTTCCCTCTGGGCTTTTTTATGTTGCATCTTTAAAAAAAAAAGAAAACATATTTAAATTAATGCAACCAGCATGACTTAGTATTTTTACCTGGCAAGGGAAGCAGTGTTTGACACAGTCAATTATATTACAAAGGAACCATTGTATGAGCAAATAGGGACTATATCAAAGAATGTATTGGATGCAAGTGAACAATAGAATTAAGGGAGCTACACAGATGTAATGAAGATGGAGATCTAGGCAGCATTTATACTATCAATTAAATTTTAGACTCTGACAGCCTTGTTTGATGCTTTTTCAGCTTGGCTTCTCCTGAGCTGTTTTATGAGAACATGATTAGCAAACATTTTTAGATGTTGGAAATTGAGTTTAAAGATTCTGATAAATAATAGAATATCTCTTAAATGCTCTGTTCTTGTTTCTACGGTGGAGACGGTTGCATGTGAGAATTTCACTCTGGGTTTCTTTCTTTTCAGACCTGTATGTGGAATCAGAGGGAAAACTCTCATAATTAATCTGCCAGGTAGCAAGAAAGGGTCACAGGTAAGATGTGTTCTTACTGATCTGCTACTGAGGACCCATGATGAGTACTTCCCATTGTTCTGAATGGTAGAAAGTACCCACTACAACAAATTCATAGAAGTGAATTGAAATGCATATTCATATAACTGAATGCACCATCGCTCTCATTCAAGGACGATACAGTTCTGATCTGATTGAAGGTACTGTATTAACTTCATTACATGTAGCACAAGAGAACGCTCACCGTAGCAGGCAGTGCTAATGAAGAGACTAACGGTGTCTTACACTTCCTTGTTCTTCTCTAGTCAGCCTGTAGCTGTTCTATATGTTGTCTGCAGCTTTCAAGAAAGCGTTCTTTTTCATACAGAAGTAAGAATAAGGCTTGGTGTATGGTGGAACTTGCTGGAATATGATGAATATTCCCAATTTTGGTCAGCAAGAGGGAAAAAAGAGCTATAATTTTTAAGAGTTTGAGGATTCTTTAAATCTTTTGGTTATGGGTTATGGGACTTTACACCCTTTATACAGTTTGTTTTCTTCCTGCGTTTTGCTCAATTTGGACAGGGAAGTTAGGCCTTAAGTTTTTATTCATGCTTATGTATGACTGCAGAACTGAGAG
Source organism: Mesitornis unicolor (assembly GCF_000695765.1). NCBI lineage: Eukaryota > Metazoa > Chordata > Aves > Mesitornithiformes > Mesitornithidae > Mesitornis > Mesitornis unicolor. The sequence continues at coordinate 57,516 of NW_010157668.1, forward strand.
AAACACAAACATCAGGAGGATATCTGTGTGTGTGTGAGAGTACGGCTGGATCTTTCCACTCCTTGCTCTTTCTGTGTAGTTGGCTGATAAATCCAGAAAAACAGCCTTCTCCACACAAATACTCATAAGCTGAAGAGTGGGCTGTACAACCTGATACAAAACTGCTAAGGTTGACCCCCCATCAATCATGAGAGCATAATTCTCCAGGACTCAGGCTATGTCAGTGGCCTTGTTAAAAATGTCTTTACCTCTGGCCTCTAACAAGAACGTACCTGGTAGTTCATCAACGTCTTCTGAACCAGGAGTACCCAATCACAGAGGAGGCAGTACTGATGTGTTTGACAGAACAGCCCTGAAGTCACTGTTGCTTGAAAGACTTGTGTCTGGAGATAAATAAAGAATGCATATGTGGGCTGTCACCTGGAAGTTGAAGAGGAAGTGTTTTGAACACTATCATTTTAAGCAGCCGTTGCAGGTTTTCAGACAGCGTCTACATGTTTCAGTTCAAGGACTCGGTAAACCCTTCAGTGATTCTACCATTCCTTAGAGCCTTTTTAGGAAATCTAACGAGACTCTGTAATTGAAATGAAATTTTAAAAGCCTTCAAAACATGCAACAAGCATTGGAGTATGGTGGGGCAGGAGTATACCTACTTGAAAGTCTTCCAGTGAGTGGGAAGTCGTATGTATGTACCTGTATTTAGCATAGCAGTGGGCTCCACATCTTAGAGAACTAGTGCACCAGTAAGAAGACTTTTTCAGAAGTCTATGATTCTTTTGTTGAGTTATGAAAGAGATGAAATAGCCTACAATCTCTAATAGTTTTTGGTGTGTTCATTAGCACTCCTAACGTGCTAGGTAGAGAAAAATTGTCTTTTTGTGCCCTGAGGCACTCAGTTTGTGAAGGTAGGTAAATTGTAGAAAGAGGGTGAGGAAAAGAAATCTTAAAATGTATTTTAACAACAGTTCGATGTAAAGTAAGTAATAAAAAATGTAATTCTGCTGGAAAAGAAAAAAATGTCATATGATTTCATAATACAATCAAGCTTTATGTAAACAGATGATTTATTTGTTCCTGACATGATGATACTCTGTTCTTTGACAGCTTATTTTAATGTGAAACATCTTTAAAGTATAGGATTTCAGCAAAAATTAAGATGAATAGTAAAGAAAACTACTCCATAACAGCCTGAATCTCCAGAACCAAATAGGACAAGTTGTTACCAGGAATTTCTCTCTTTTATGACTTGCTAATTTCCTTTCTGCCATATTATTACAATCATATAAGAGGCTTATATAAGGCTATGAAATTGCAGCAATACACATATTGCATTAATAAAATATTAAACTCTTAATAGAAAATGGCAGCAGTGTAAATGCTCCATCTCAAAAATTGACACAATGCGTACCAATTATTTTCTCCAGATAATGTTTCTGTGCAGCGCACAGAATCAATATCCCTTTTTGTGTTGTTTTGATCTGTTTTCCTTTCTTTTAGCCTTGGAATAGGTACTTAATGTTATGAAAGAGGGCAAAGTGCAAAGTTACCAGATGCTTTCTAAAATCATAGAATCACAGGATCATTAAGGTTGGAAGAGACCTCTAAGATCATCAAGTCCAACCACCAACCCAGCACCACCACGCCACTAAACCATGTCCTGTAGTGCTACATCTACGCATTTTTTGCACACCTCTATGGATTGTGACTCCACTGCTTCCCTGGTCAGCCTGTTCCAATGCTTGACCACTCTTTCAATAAAGAAATTTTTCCCGATATCCAATATAAACCTCTTCTGGCACAACTTGGGGACATTTCCTCTTGAGTACTGAACACAGTACTCAAGGTGTGGCCTCACCAGTGCTGAGTACAGGGGCACGATCCCTTCCCTAGTGCTGCTGGCCACACTACTTCTGATACAAGCCAGGATGCTGTTTTGGTTTTCCTGGTCACCTGGGCACACTGCTGGCTCATGTTCATCTGGTTTTCAGCCAGTCCCCCCAGGTCCTTTTCCGCCTGGCAGCTTTCCAGCCACTCATCCCCAAGCCTGTAGCACTGCATGGGGTTGTTGTGACTGAAGTGCAGGACCCAGCACTTGGCCTTGTACAAATTTGTACAAACCTCATACAATTGACCTCAGCCCATTGATCCGGCCTGTCCAGGTTTCTCTGTAGAACCTCCCTCCCCTCAGGCAGATCAACACTCCCACCCCATTTGGTGTCATCTGCAAACTTGCTGAGGGAGTACTCAATCCTCCTCATCCAGATCATTGATAAAGATGTTAAACAGGACTGGCCCCAGAACCAAGCCTTGGGAAATGCCACTTGTGTCTGGTTGCCAGCTGCATTTACTTCCATTCACTAGAGCTCTCTGTGCTCGGCCATCCAGCCAACTTTTTACCCAGCAAAGAGTACGCCCATTCAAGCCATGCCCAGCCAGTTTCTTCATGAGAATGCTGTGGGAGACGGTGTCAAAGGCTTTACTAAAGTCCACATGGACAAGGACAACACAGCCTTTCCCTCGTCCACTGTGCATGTCACCTGGTCATAGAAGGTGATCAGCTTGGTCAGGCAGGACCTGCCTTTCATGGGTGGGCCTGATCCCCTGGTTGTCCTGCACATGCCATGTGAATGTACTCAAGATGAACCACTTCATGATATTCCCTGGTGCTGAGGTCAGACTGACAACTCTGTAGTTCCTCGGTTCCTCCTTCTGACCCTTCTTGGAGATCGGTGTCACATTGACAAGCCTCCAGTTGTCTGGGACCTCCCCGGTTAGCCAGGACTGCTGATAAATGGTGGAGAGTGGTTTGGCAGGCTCTTTCCGCAGCCCCCCCACTCCCTCAGGACCTGCAGGTGGATCCCATCCGGCCACATAGACTTGTGAGCATCCAGGTGGTATAACAGGTCATTAATTGCTTCCTCCTGGATTATGGGAGGGTTATTCTACTCTCCGTCCCGGTCTTCTAGCTCAAGGGGCTGAATACCTTGAGGGTAGCTGGTCTGACTATTAAAGACTGAGGCAAAGAAGGCATTAAGTACCTCAGCCTTTTCCTCATCCTTGGTGGCAATATTCTTCCTGCATCCAATCAAGAGTGGAGATTCTCCTTGGCTCTCTTTCTGTTGTTAATGTATATTTTAAAACACTTTTGTTATCTCTTACGACAGTGGCCAGATTGAGTTCTAGCTGGGCTTTGCCTTGCTTATTTTCTCTCTGTGTGACCTAATGAGATCCCTGTACTCTTCTTTAATTAGCTGCCCCTTCTTCCAAAAGGGGTATACTCTCATTGGGTCTATGACAATTTTCATAATTGTACTAACAGTTGCCTAAAACAATGAATTTTACAAATAGCATGAACTTTTAGAGTACTTACTGGCAACCTATTAATCAACAGTCAAAGCCAACAAGGCTTTATTTCAGTGGCAGGAGTGGGAAACATGCTTCTCTAATGAGGTAATAATTAATGTACTTTTTCATGATTATAGATAATTCACTGTTGTCCTTGTTTATCACATACTTGAGGTCTGCTTAAATACTGAAGTAATGATGGTTGTATGCCTCAGTGTTTTAAGCCATTTTTCAAATAACACTGTGGAGGCACAGTAACTGAGCTTTGCAGCTACATTAGAAATTATAATTCTTCATTATGCTTTCAAATATATTTTAATATGTATTCATTATATACAGCATCTTATGCTCACCTAGTTAACTCCAGTTCTTCAGTGTGCTAAAATGAATGTTTAAAGAATTTATAAATCTATGAAGTGTTCTGACTTTTCATTACTCTTAAAGGAACTACTGAAAGGTGCGTTCTTAGCAGCTTTGAGGAAATCCAGTGTTTGTGAGTCATGTTTTTGACTTACAAAGTGGCTTATATAAACTCTAATAATTTCTGATGAATGTGTTGCTCTTTATTTTGATTACATAGTCTTTTTTATTGAAAGTATTTGTTACAGTATCTATTTACAAAATGTTTATCGTTATTTATTTTCTGGATTCTCTAAATGTTGAAGTACCTTTAAAAAAATCTTCCTTATGCTTTAAACGAAACCAAAAATGAAGTACAACAAAAGGAACAATGTCAGCTTTCTCTGTCAACTTGTATGTTCCCTAACCGCACTGCCATGGCAATCTGTTCCTGTGACCCTGCCTTCATTTTCCAATACTTTAATGTTCATATGCAGTCTGCTCAGATGACTTCAAGGTGAGGTGCCTGGGAGGAGGAAAACAGTCATAGGATAATGGACAATAGTCATCAATCGAAGAAGGTAGATTCCAGCCGGATAAAAAGGAAAATAAAAATCACTTTAAGGGTAACTAAGCATTAGAACAGGTTGTCAGGAAGGGTTGTGAAGTCTGTTCTTGGATTTTTTCAAGACCCAAGCAACCTGTCTGAATTTCATATTGACTCTAATCTAAGCAAGAGCCTGCACTGCGTGGCATCCTAAAGTTCTTTGATTTGATGAAATACTTGCATATTTTAGCAGCAGAGATAGCTATATATGTGTATGCCCATTATTAAACGAGAACAGTTACACGATGTCTGCATTTTTATTTTCTCCAGCCATATAGAATCAACTTTCTAATTGTCTTTAAGATCATAGAGCAAGGAGAGGTTTGAAAAATATATTATTTATGAACAATTTTTTCTTAGTTACATATTTGTCATTCTTCCAGTATATAGGATAAGTCCATGAATAAAAAAGGATATAATTATATAAAAGTATAATTATGGAAACCCTTATGAATTGTACTCTAATTGTGAAGGAACATAATAGGAATTATTTGAAGCTAATATCCCTGCAGGGATAGAGTTAATGTTTTTGTTCTGCATTTTTATAGCATTCTGCCAGCTGCTGTGAACTGGTTTCTGTATTATGTATTCATGAAAATTTAACTCTTGTTTTCTGAAGTCTTAATGCAATACTAACTTAATTACAGTAGCCCTGTTGTACAACTTACTATATTTGCATGAAAAAAGGCAAAAATATATAGTATAGTCCCCAGTTCTGGTACTGAGTTCGGTTTTTTACCCTCTGTGAGCACTTGAGTAGGGCATTTAAGGTTTTATTTATGATCAGCTGAAAAGATACATCTAAATCCTGAATATCTTTTAAGAATAAATCTGAAAAATCCATATTTACGTCTGCAGGTAACTTTTCATAGCCGTTTCTCTTCTTGTTGTGCATAGGAATGCTTTCAGTTTATACTGCCAGCCCTACCTCACGCCATTGATCTTTTGCGAGACGCCATTGTAAAAGTAAAGGAGGTACATGATGAGCTTGAAGATCTACCTTCACCACCACCTCCTCTTTCTCCTCCTCCAACCACCAGCCCTCACAAGCAGACAGAAGACAAAGGAGTACAGTGTGAGGAAGAGGAGGAAGAGAAGAAGGATAGTGGAGTTGCCTCAACAGAGGACAGTTCTTCTTCACATATAACAGCAGCAGCCATTGCAGCTAAGGTGAGTCTGGTTTGTTTCCCTTGGACACCCTTTAGTTTCTGTCTCAGGTACTTTCCACCAATATTCATTTGCATGTTAAGTCTGCACATTGATGTCTGCGTGGTCAGACAGATGTATTTTAGGTACCTTTTGTAGAAATACAGCTTCATAAAAATATGCAGATCCTGTTTCGGTAGGTGATCCTAAATTTCAGTGGCAGATATATTGTTTGCCGTCTTGACAATAACATTCATTTTTGTGGTACCATTCTGATGGGACAGACTGTTTTTGTGGTTTTGTTTTTGTGTGTGTTTTTTTTTTTATTATTCAAAGTACTCCCATGCCTGAGCATGCAAAGTCTAGTAAGTGGCATATTAAGGAATCACAACAAAATTTTCTAAGCCGTAATACCTATTTTGTAAATAAAATGTTGTTTTCTAAAAACATTGACTAAAAGTATGACAGATAGGCAACAGGCTAAGTAATAAGCTATCTAGACTACTGTATTCCAGTGTGCATGTCCGCATAAGAGATGTGAAATTCTGCCGCAGAACTAAATGTCATCACATTGTCTTTATAGCCTTCCCTTAACCAGTAATCAGAGATCAACATTACTCGAACCAAAATAATAAATTTGAGACTACAAAAGGAAAAAAATAGATAACCTTGCAAATTATTTCAGTTCAAATTTTAAATGTTTCCAAAGAAATAGCATTTTATTTTAAGAAATATATAAATATTTACCTCAGTGATATGTCTTCAGTTTTCAAATGGAAAGACAATGTATTCCTATGTGTTTGGAAAGGTTTTTTTTCCAAACTGCTTTGTTCACTATTTACTCCACAAATTGTGCTTTTAATTCTTATTATGGGAATTGAAAGTGTAACTCAAAATTATATTAAACAATTTTTAAACCAAAGCAGCAACATTCTGACTCCAGAAATGTGAATTCAGGTCTGAGACATCTTGACATTTCTAAGACAGCTGCAGCTGGAGATCATCTCCTCATGTACAGAAAATCCTGATTACATATATCTTTACAGGGATGAATTAAGGTAATTATGACTTGCAAGTTTCAGTTTCTATTAATACAAATTTTAAATTGATTCATTTATTTTTATATAGGCAAAGATAAATAATATGTGCCATTTTTAAAGGCAGAAAATACCTGAGATCTAAACTGGCTATGTTCATATGAGCTTGGCATGTCTATGTCACACTTGTTTTCACCTCATTCCCTTTCAGTCATTTGCTTGTATAGTTTCATGTTTTCCTGTCACTGTATTCATAGCTGTTATGTGTTGTGCATTAGAAGCATCCATCCTACACCAGTTCTGCTGTTATCATGGCAAAAGGTGAACAGCCCATCCCTGGTCTCATCAGTTATTGCCATCACGCAGCAGGCAGTGCAGGAGAACCGGTAAGAGACACTTCCAAGAGGCTTTTGCACTAACAGTAGCTAAAAATACACTGCCTGCCTCCTAGTCTACTGTGTGAACAGACAGTGTTATTTATTTCCTTCTAACAAAGACACAGCAGTGCTGTCTTTTAGAGAACATGCTACAGAAAATACTCTGTTTAAGATACAGGGCTGAACAAGTTTGCGTGCATTGTCAGTTTGAATGATTTGGCTGCTGCGATAATGCTATAAAACCTCTGTTTCTGATTAGTCGTCAGCTTTATCATCTAACATAATCAATAATTGAATATAATTAAAATAATCTCCTAAAATTATTGCTTTACAGGTATGACATTTTGGTAACTCTTTC
>NW_010157668.1:64755-96830 GCF_000695765.1 Mesitornis unicolor
ATTTGCCTTGCTATGCTTTTTTGTCTCAATAGTTTGTCAGTATAATGCAGCGTTTGCACTGGGTGTTCATGGTTTGCTTTCATCACTCTCAGTTGCTTATTTTTGTATTCTGTTTAAAAGTAGAATTTCTCAGAAACAGAAGAAAATACTTGAGGAGTCAGGATACAGTGGACTTATGAGAAATTACTGGATTTTAGTGGATAAGTAGGCAACTATTTCAATCAATGGAAGAAAGGACTTAGTTTATTATAACCCAGAGGTTCTAACAAATCACTATACTTTATTTTCCATCTCCCAAAGTTTTAGTCTTGGCTTGAATCAAGATAGAATAATGGCTACAGTATCATCAGGAATGGAACGTGTTTTACTGTATTCATGCCTGTAGGTTAGAGAAACCTAAGTAAGGCAGTTGGCCGAGAGAGAGTTGTGCTGTCTGACCCATTTGTTCCGTATCAGGCAGCAGATGGGGTGTAAGTTCTTGGGAAAATATGTCACTGGATTTGATGACCAGAGGCTGCACGTTCTTGTTCCCTCAGGCAAATAGTAATTTAAACCATGAGTAAAATAGCATAACACCTTTGTATTTAAAACATGATAACCATGTCTCTTGAAAAGTTACTCAAGAAATGTGAAGGCTTTAAAGTTCACACACCTGATGATAAATCTATACATGTGTACATACGTACATACACACACATTTGTTCTGATGAAGTTACTAATCTAGAGTTGGCACTGTGTTTACTGACAGTATCAGTAAAGCAGTGAATTCAGGATTTCTGAAGTATGCTGTTACGCTGCCATCCAGGCTTCTGTGCCCTTTTGCAAATTACTCTTGAGCTGCTGTTTTATGCATTCTCTAATCAAAATCAGATCTTCCAACAGGAGGAAGCGGCTAGTTTGTCAGAACGTGATTGGTTTTTTTTACGCTGTCCTCTTTCTGGTTTTAAGGTATTTTTACTCTTCTTTAACAAACATAGCAATTACTGTCTACAGCTTGTTTTCTTAGTATCTCACCAGCACTGTCAATCTTTGTTCCAGTCCTTTGAAAAAGAGAATAAAGAGCTCATATATTTTCATTTTTCTCTTTCTTGTCTACACTTAGTTCTCCAATCTGAAAACACAGATATTTAAACCAATATAAAAGTACTTCTAGAAAAGGTCATATCAGATAAAAATTGTGGAAGCAATGACTGGTGGTTATGGTGGATATCCTTCTCTGTCAGTTCATTCATTTTTTTCTCCATCAGTATGCCACAACAGGTTTTCAACTCCAGCTAGTGCAAACAGAAACTGTTTTCACTGAACTTACTGTTTTATTGTACTCCGTTTAGAGTTTTGAGACCTCTACCCTCTATTAAATTTATTTGAAACTGGTACATGAGTTGAAAAATTTTAGAGGGAGAAATCATAAATATTCACAGTGTGACTTTATTGAAGTTTTACAAAAAAATCTATTGAAAACATAATAATATTCCTGCCCTTCCTTATTTCAGATTTCCAGGATCCAGGACACACAGGAATTTCTCATGGGTTTTTCAACCTCATTAACAGGGATAACAAGAAGTTGCTTTGATTAGAGGTTTAGGTTGCCTAAATTTAATTTTAAAAGGAAAAAACTTACTATATTGGCATGAGGAAAATGAGACATTCCCTATATCGCATACATATAAGCATAGAAGTACCATTCATATTCTGTTGTCCCTTTCACTTAATGAACAGCATATAACCATTGCAAATTTTTTTAATGCAGTATACTTATTAATACCTTCTCTGAAATCAACAGGTTGTAGTGGTTTAAAGAGAATATTAATGCTGATCATACTAGAGGAATAAACCTCTTGAGAACAAAATTTGCAACTGTGAACTAACTTAATTCTCTCAGTGAGATTTTGTATCTGCGAAAGCTAGCAAGCTGAAACTTAGAGTTCTAGATAGGTTTATATATGGACTGGTTTATGGCAATTGTATTTTCTGCAAAGGTAGTGATTAGGGAATAGTTCTCATTGAAATGAAATGCCTTTAATCATCTTTTCCCTTTATGTTCAGCTTCCTTTCCTGATTAATGTCCTGGGTTAAATTTTACTTAAATTTAATATTCTCACAGGCAAAAATTAGTAATTCACATGCAGTTCAATGGAGACTGGAATTGTCTCAGTCACTTTCTTGCAGAGAGGGTTTTTTGTTCTGAAAAAGGTGATAATCAGATAAAACTTTAGACCAACTGGTTGATGGCTATGGTGTACGAAAAAACCCCCAAACAGTTACTTGCCTGAAGGGAATCAGGCAATATGTAATATCTGGTTACTCTAGAGTTATCATGGCATAATTTGCAAAAGCAATACTGTGTTTGTACTGGAGGATCTTGGAGTATATAAAAGAGGTAATGGACCTGAACACAATCATATCAAGATGTATGCATCTTTTTTTATCACAGGAGGGTAAAGAAAAGGTGTCTTATTTGAAAATTTAAAACTATTCTTTCTTTTATTGCATCTGTTTTTATTTTACGCTTTTATCAAAATGTAATGTTTTGCTGTGTTGTCCTTAATCGTGGAGAATAAAAGGAAGCATTAAAAGTTGTAGGTAGTATTGGAGCTATGCCATTATAAAACTTAGGGATGTCAGCCTTTTTTTGTATGTTTAACATATTTAAGATGGTATTACAGGAGAGAAAGAGAACAGAAGAGAAGTTGTGCTTCTGATTACAAAATCTTTGCATGATCAGAATATCATTGTCCCTGTTTACTTCTATTTATAGTACATCCTAAGATGCATATACTTTGCCATTTGCAAATCAGAATACTCCAAGTAGAGACCAGTTAGGCACTGTTTCTGGAAAGGAAGATTTCCCCAGCATAATTGTCCACAGTGAAGAGAAACTCTGCTGACTTCATCATTTATAGTGGAAATTGCAAAACAAGTTTCCTAGCTTTGAAAGATCCTATGAGGAGAGTTGGGTTTTTTAAAATACTGACAGAAATTGACTGACAAAAAATAGTGTCAGTCTAGAAACACAGCACCAGAGCAGAAAGCAGGCAGTTGGTGGCACATTGAGAACAAGATCTGTTTCTGCACAACTTATGAACAGGTTATAAACATGAAAAACTCTTGACATGTGGAGGAGAGTTTATGATGAAATAAGATCCCCTAGGTATAGCCCAGTGTCTCTAAGTCAAGTTTGCTAAATTAGACTTAATCATTTTTAGATGAGAGCCAAGGAAGTTGAGGGGGAAAAAAAACTGCATAAAAATGCAGTATTTAATGACTTGAGTCTCAAGACTGATCAATTTATCTGCCCAGAGACCAGCAACAAAGCTGTCTTAATATCCTGAAGCTGGTCATAAGGATGCAGCAGATTTCAAAATGTAGGATTCAAGCTTGTTCCAGTGGCTTCTATTTTCCCTAAAGCCTTACTAGGCAAGAATGCTCAAAATCACAGAATCACGGAATCTTAGGAGTTTGAAGGGACCTCGACAGACCATCCAGTCCAACCCCCCTGCCAGAGCAGAATCACCCAGACCAGGTCACACAGGAACGTGTCCGGTCAGGTTTTGAATGTCTGCAGAGGAGGAGACTCCACAACCTCTCTGGGCAGCCTGTGCCAGTGCTCTGTAACCCTCACAGTAAAATATTTCCTCATGTTCAGGTTGAACCTCCTATGCTCCAGCTTGGGAACATTGCCCCTTGTCCTGGCATTGGCTGTCACAGAGCAGAGCCTGGCTCCTTCCTCCTGACACTTGCTCTAGATGCAGACTGGGTACAGCATTTTAAAAAAAGGAAAATGGAAGAACACTGGAAATGTCTGATGTTAAGTGGTTTGGCTCATCATCGGATCTTCATTTCTTCGTTCACTTTATTGTCTGCTACTGCCATTTCCCCCAAACATGGGGGTTCTTTTGGTGGTTCTCTTGGAACTTGAACATCAGGCTGAGAAATTCTTAATGAGGAGGAAGATCTTTATATATATATATATATATATATCAAAGAACTTCAGAGATCTGAAGTTCTACATTTTCTTGTCTGTTGTGATAAAAAAGTGAATTGCAGGAAGTAAGAACAATCTGATATGATAGAGGCGCTGCTTCTGAAAAAAGGAAGAGATTAAAATAATGAATAAGCCTTTGTAGAATGTGTGTTATCACAGAATATCTGCTGCATTTTGTGTTGTAGAACTATTGTTAGAGATCAGTTCTTTTATCTGTGGTATTTATCATTTTTATGACTTAAAATTTTGCGTGCACACACACACAAACGTCGTTATCTTCATAATCAATATATTAGACTAGCAATCTCAGAATCACAGAATGGTAGGGGTTGGAAGGGACCTCTGAAAGTCATCCAGTCCAACCCCCATCCTAGGGCAGGATCACCTAGAGAAGATCACACAGGAACACATCCAGGTGGGTTTTGAATGTCTCCAGAGAAGACTCCACAACCTCTCTGGCAGCCTGGTCCAGTGCTCTGTTACCCACACAGTATAGAAGTTTTTCCTTATGTCTGAGTTGATTCTCCTGTGTGGTTTGTAACCATTGCCCTTGTCCTGTCACAGAGCACAACTGAGAAGAATCTGATCCCAACCTCAACTCTCTCGGCCTGTCTTCATAGGAGAGGCATTCCATCCTTCTGATTATTTTGGTGGCCTCCTCTGGACCTGCTCAAACAGGTCCATGTCTTTCCTGTGTTGAGAACTCCAGGGCTGGATGCAGTACTTCAGATGGGGTCTCACCAAAGCAGACTAGGGGCAGAATCACCTCCTTCAGCCTGCTAGCCACACTTCTTTTGATGCAGCCCAGGACACAGTTGGCCTTCTGGGCTGCAAGTCCACATTGCCAGCTCATGTCCAGCTTTTCATCCACCAGTACCCCCAAGTTCTTCTCAGCAGTGCAGCTTTCTGTCACATCATCCCCTAGCCTGTACTAATACCAGGGGTTGCCCTGACCCAGGTGCAGGACCTTGCACTTGGCCTTGTTGAACCTCATGAGGTTCACACAAGCCCACTTCTCCAGCCTGTCCAGGTCCTGGATGGCGTCCTTTCTCTCAGGCATGTCAGCTGTATCACTCAGCTTGGTGTCATCTGCAAACTTGCTGAAGGTTCACTCAGTCCCACTGTCTGTAACACTGATAAGGATATTAAATAGCACTGGTCTCCATATGGAACCCTGAGGGGCACCACTTGTCATCGATCTCCATCTGGACATTGAGCCATTGACCGCTACGCTCTGGATGCGACCATCCAACCAATTCCTCGTCCACCACACAGTCCACCCATAAAATCCATCTCGCTACAATTTAGGGAGAAGAATGTTATTGGGGGACCATGCCAAAGGCCTTACAGACATCTGTAGCTCTTCCTTTGCCCACTGATGTAGTCACTCCATCATAGAAGGGCATTAGGTTGGTCAGGCAAGACTTTCCTCTGGTGAAGCCATGCTGGCTTTCTAGAATAACCTCCCTGTCCTCCGTGTGCCTCAGCATAGATTCTAGGAGGATCTGTTCCATGATCTTCCCAGGCACAGAAGTGAGGCAGATAGGTTGGTAGTTCCCAGGGTCCTCCTTTCTACCCTTTCTAAAAATGAGTGCAATGTTTTCCTTTTTCCATTCACCAGGGACTTCAGCTGACTGCCACGACTTTTTAAATATCGTGGAGAGTGGCTTGGCAACTACATCAGCAAATTTCTTCAGGACTCTGGGATGCATCTTCTCAGGTCCTATGGACTTGCCTATGTTCAGGTTCGTCAGGTGGTCACAAACCCGATCTTCTCTTGTAGTGGGAGGGACTTTGCCAGTTCCCATCTTGCAGTCCATCCACTTGAGAGGTGTGAGAGAAGTTGCCAGTGAAGACTGAGGCAGAAAAATTGTTGAATACCTCAGCCACCTTCTCCTCCGTTGTTACCAGTTTGCCGGTTGTGTTCATCAAGGGATATGATTTCCTAGCTGGCTTTCTAATACATTATGAGGAAAAAAAAAGATTGACTTTTTATTTTTCCTTTCAGAAGGCATTTTAAACCAAGTGTTGTCTTTGGATGATGGTTTCTAGTGCCTGTACTCCCTCCAGAGAGACCTGTAGCTTTTGCAGCACGACCTTACATCAAGAATTTTTATAACTGAAATAATGTCTTCAGTACACAGAATGAAACTCACTGCGTGACGTTTCTTATGAGAAATTTTCTCGCTGCATGACATTTCAGAGAGGGGTTCAGTCATTGCTAATAAATGGTTTACTGTTCAGAATGTTGTCCCATAATTAGAAAATGGGAAGTCTGCCTCCCCTCATGCCATGGTAGGAATCACTGTTGGTCATTGCTGGGTTTGAAACAGAGGCTTAAGAGGAAAAACATTACTTTCTTATTATTTCCTGTTGTAGTGTGTCTGATTCATAGATTTTTCAGGACCAATAGTATGTTCTATGCTACTTCAGTTAGAATATGATCTTGTGTATTTGCTAGGTATTTGTTACTGAAATTATGATAACATGCCATTAACCACTGCTAACACTGGATATGAGGAGGTATGTAAACTGAGAAGTGGGGTATTCCTACATTTTTGATGTAAGGTTTTGAGTAAGTTTTAAATTCAGTGTATTTTTTACTATTAATTCCATCTCCCTTCTTTTTAAGATTCCAGATTCCATCATCTCTCGTGGTGTTCAGGTGCTCCCACGTGATACAGCCTCCCTCAGTACTACTCCTTCAGAATCTCCTCGTGCCCAGGCCACCTCTCGTCTCTCCACGGCATCCTGTCCAACACCAAAAGTAAGTACATTTAAGCCTTGCAAGCTCCATACTCAGACATGTAATCTATCAGATTAATGTATTGCCTCTGCTGAACAAGGTTGGTTCGCATGCAAGGGTTGTGTCATTCTAAGAATAGATAAATGCAGGACAGTATAGTTCATTCCGTGTGTATGTTGCACAATTTAATATGCGAGTCCACCAACACGTTACGGTTACTGAAGTTTAATGTTATCTCTTCCAATATCAATCATGAATATGAAATTGTTAACACCTTGAATGTCTTTAATATCCCCAGGAACATAGATAATCCTGCCACTGAGTAGCAACATTAAGCAAGTAGTATTTTGTCAACAAAAAGAATGTGCAAATTTCTAGCCTGGGCTGGGGCAGTTCTGTGCCCCACTTTATCATTGTTCAGTTTAAGACACTTTCAAACCAACTGGTTTTGCTCAAACTTAGATATTTGCTGCCTGACATTTGGAAACAAAAACCAGCCTAAATTGAATAGAAAGAAAGTTTTAATGCCAACCTTGTGGGATTATTATTCAGTTCTTACTGATTACGCTATAATACTTAATCATTGAGGTGAACTCTATTATAATGTTCTCTTTTTATCAAACTTTAAATAGCATACATCAAAAACTAAGTGAATTGACCAGTGGCAAGGCCTGTAATGCTTACCTTTCAGTAGAAGAAAACTCTGAATTCACTTTGTGCGTTCACATCACAAAGATCTTTCTGTGGCACCAGGTGCTGACATTCTAATAGACCCATAGCAGATGGCAAACAGTAACATTCTTCCTCACCTAATTCATGATCCTTGAAGATTATTCTGCTTGCTAAAGTGATTGCCAGCACCTGCTAGTTCTTCTTTCCAGCTCTCTCATTCTTTTCTATCAGAAAACAAGATTTTTTGGCAACCACCCATAGAAATGTTTTTGTTTAGCCTATGCGATTGTTTTGTGCAGTACTCACTTTCACTGTAATAGAATCAAAATTATTCTGGTGGACAGCATACTCGAGCTTCATTAGTCTACTTTTCTTAAGAAGATGTTCAGTGAACTCTGTCTGCAAGCAGCTCCTTCCTTTATTTTGTGCTAAAAAATTCTCACTTGCCTGATGGCTTAAAAATCAAAGCTCAGAACTTACTATATTAGAACACTCAGAGCAGAAGAGCAATATGAAGCAGAGAAAATGCACTGAATTTTATGTCTGTTGACAATCAAAAGTGTCCAAAGTAAAAAAAAGGAGACCATGCATAAAACCAGAGACAGCACTGCTAAGAAATAGCTCTAGATGAAGCCTATATATTTTCAGGAAAGTTCTCATAATGGGAAGGTGTAAAGCTTATCTGTTGTGAAGAATGCACTCCTCTAGACTACCTTCAGAGATTTGGAGGTTACAGTAGGAAACTACAAGAACCTTTAAACAGATTAAAAATGTGGAACTCTTCTTTGGGAAATTAGTTGAGATGAGCTCTTATAACTGGATCATGCTTGAGTATTTCATGTTAAGCCCAGTTTTTCATGTATTACTGCAAAATCAGATTTTGTTTGAAATGTTTGAGACCACATCACTTTAATAACAGGAATTGCTGTGCAACATCTAGCTAGTCTAGCTTTTATGTGATGTCTTTTGAAAGTGGGCGATGCAAGCTGATTTATGGAAAAATCTAGGAAAGTTCTACTGGAAATTAAACTTGAAGGGTGATCTCATCTGTTCCCATTACCTAGATGTTGGATTTTGCACAGAAGTATAAGCTGCTTTGCCACTTAGAGAGCTCTTGGTTCATGTTACTTACTGCTTTTAAAAAAACCAACTACTTGTTGTCTTTTTATTCAGTCCTTCTCAGTACCCTCAAGTTCTCAAACATCATCTGAATTTGTCAAGAAATATGGTTCATTCATATTCTTCAAGATTGTCAATATGTCTAAATGTCTTCACTTTCTGTGTTCTTCCTTCTGGATCCTGGCTTTCTGATAATGCAATATGGATTAAATTTACACTGACCTCTTGATCCAAACAGTAATGATATTCCAGGGTGGGGTTTTTTCCTTCATTAATCTGCAAGTGCATATCTTTTCAATGTTCTCATTTACTGGTTTAGGAATTCATTTCAGGGCTCCAAAACATGTATATGTGAAATGAAACAAAGGCAAGGAGGTTTCAGGGGAAAAAAGTTTTCTTTGAGAATACATTTTGTTTGGAGTGGTGGTCTAGCCCTAGAGGTAGTGACACTGTATTTCTTTGTTAACTGCATATTCCAGTTTATTTTGTTATACCATTTTCTTGTTGTATTTTTTGTCCTAAATGTACATAAACCCTTACATCTCTCTTACTGAATTTGCTGAATAGCAGAAAGTTGTGTGTGTCTCAGAAAAAAAATCAAGCTTCTGCAATGACGGGAGCACCTCTGTTGAATGAATGTAAGTAGCAGGTTACCAATGCATGGGGGTATTGGAGAGAAGGTATGGGAGAGTGCATTACTAATTCTCCTGATTGATCTGTTATAAGCATTTACCTTTTCATAATGATGTTTTGGAAAAACTGATGTTGTTTATATATACAAATAGATCATGTAGACAAAATACAAAATTTTACTTGAAATTTGCTTTACTGTTTACAATTTATGTTCCATGTCTTCTGAAAATGTCTGTTTCTAACGAAGTAGCAAATTATGAATATTGAGTTTGAACCTGTGTGTTTCAATCAGTCCTCAAAAGTTTAATGTGCTGATAAAAGAAGTAATTATTTTTTTCACTGTTGCCTCTTGAGAGGTCAGAATTTCTCAAGACAAATTTCCATTGGGACTCCTCTGTCTATTAGTAGGTACATCCCCAAAACTAAGCAAACTTACTTTTGTTAGCTTTTAATAAAACTCTGTAGAGCACCTCCCTTGTTCTCTAAATTGCATTTGAGTTTCAAGCAAAATCCACTGTGGCTCAAATAGCATTTAAACCATATTTATAGTAGATGGATTCAGATATAGAGGCAATCTAAGTTCTACTCATGGGAAAGCTGCACTAACAGTCCTCCCTTTTTCAGTCATTCAACCATAAAGTTGACCGTGATTGTGTCGGATATTTTTATCTCCTACAATATAGGTTTGGTCTTTTTGAAGTTTTACTGCTTTCTCAACAAGGTTAGATGAAT
Source organism: Mesitornis unicolor (assembly GCF_000695765.1). Lineage (NCBI taxonomy): Eukaryota > Metazoa > Chordata > Aves > Mesitornithiformes > Mesitornithidae > Mesitornis > Mesitornis unicolor. Next base: position 74,643 of record NW_010157668.1, read on the forward strand.
TTGCAGAATACTCACATGACGGAAGTTTAGGATGACACAGTGTGGCTTGCAAGTTTTTACTGTCATGTGCAGCAGCTGCTCAGATTCTAAGATCTTACTGTATTTTTGTGTATGCTTGTGGTTGGCATTTTCATGAAGTTACATGCAATGTTCTTTTCAGATACAAAAGCAATACACTAGTGTAAAATACCTTTTACAACTATGGAGAATTTTTTTAATATTTGCATTAATGTTGACTTTTGGGGCTTTTTTTAAACTTACATTATAAAAATTTAGATCTGTAGCTTCAGATAAACTAAAAGAACGTATCTGGAGCAAATGACTGAGTCATTCCTTCGAACTTCTAATTTTGTTCTACTCTTAGGGAGATGATATTAGTATAAAAGAAAATTACAGCTTTCAAGTTGAAGTCTTCACTTCTCCCATACAGAAATGACAGATTCATTATTTAATTTTTGGCAATGTTTTGTGTCAAAGTCAAACAAAGCAGATATAGAAGACCAAGGACAGTTTTTAAATTATCACCAGGAATACCTTTCAGTGACATGTGTTCACGGTATTTCACTTTGCAAGATCATCAGTCTCTCTGATGTTCAGTTCTTCCACTTCATTATGCAAAGTTTCTTTCAGTGTTATCTTTGATCATGAAGTATCCTAAGGAACTTCTTATAGTACTTTTAAGATGAGAGCATTTTTTTCTTTTTCCATCTTGGTACTTCATTCCTGATGCTCCTTATGTTCTGCTTCAGAAAAAGTCTCTCTCTGCTTTACTTGCTGGTTATCTGTCCCTTCCATAGCTATCCATCTTTTTAGTTACACTGAATCAGTCAAAACCCTCGGTCATGTTAAGTTACATCCTTGCATATTTGTAGTTGTGATAGATAGCTTTAATTTCTATGTAAGGAAAGTATTAGGCTAAAGTGGAAAAGTGTAGCTAAAATAAGCAAGCAAGACTACTTTTCAGAAGTTTTTTTAGATTCTAGCAAAATTACAATCTCATCTATGCACTGCTCCATCCACATCTTTGCAGCATAGTACATTTAATTTTGCTATTTGATCACTTTCTGTAATTTTCTATAGCTGTCTCCCATTAAGAACTGTTATCTTTATCATTCATAAATTGACATTCACCTAAATACCTAATATTCCTCATGTAAAAAGTATGATACCTGTAATTTATGTAAATGTTTCTGTTGCAGAGAATTTCTGAAATGAAAAGCCATGGAAAAATATAGTAAACTTAAAAAAAAAAAGGCTTATGAGAATTATTTCTGTAGCAAAAAGTATTTGCATCTCAAATGCACATCTCAATCATCTTTCATGCTTGCTACCAATGAAAATTGATACTTTGAACACGTTCTGTCATGAACCATAGCTTTAATGATGAATGTGCACGTGGGTGCAAGTTTTCCACACAGTCAAATGAGTTACAAGTTAATATTAAAACCTATTTCTGATTTATGTTTTCAGTCTAGTGTTATGAATTTTAATATACAACTGCTATGTGAAGTAATGATACTAGCACATGGGGGCAGGTAGAGTTGGAAAGATGCGCTTTTGTGTCAACTATCGTTAGAGATTTTTCAGTTGAAATATACAGTATATTTCAATGGAATAAAGTTCAGGTTGCTTACCAGAAATTCTTAGTTAATCGTAAGATACCATTCAGGGTATGATTTGGCAAGCTGTATTTTTATCCATAGGGTAGATACTTTGTGTACATTGAGTATGTTAAATTTTGTACTTATTATCTTGATTCCTACTATTTCTTCTTAAGGTGATCATCAAGGTGAAAACAAAATGGCAAATATGTGAATACATTTTAAAGTTTGTACACATACACTAAAATCCCAAGTAAAGTGTTTTTCTTTCTTATTAAGTTTGCATATGCTATCGTTTTTTCTATTTAGGAAATTGCTTGGATAAGTAGCAAGTGCTTTGGCATGGCTGATTAGCTGTGATATGGTTGAGGAGCATGGAAAAGTAGAAAGGGTATTTTAAATTGTTAAGGTGATCTAGGTAGGTGAAATCACACTCAGCACTGCAAGGGTTTCATGGTATTTTTTGTGAAACAGTTAGCTGATAATAGACACAGGGCTTTGTTAGGTATTTGATCCTCCTAAAAATTCCAGTGTTTTCTTTAGTATTTCTGGGGTTTATTTCCTCTTATTTTTTTTCAGTGCACATTCCAGGATTACTAAAATTTGTATTTAGTGAAAACACACGCTGAGAGAATCTGTATTGGAGTAAAAAGTACCCCAGGTTGCCTTAAGATGAGGAATCCTGCTTAATAATGCATGTCAATCTACTACATCCTCCTCTCAACGCAGTGTATCAGTGCTTTTCAAGTCAGTTACTTATTAAGATACTAGAATATTTATATACGATCATTGCCTTTTTTCCTCATTGTTTGAAGTGTATTGTCCTGGCAAAACATGTGGATGATTGAGTCCTAACAAGTATTATTTTTGGTTTACATTTTGGTTAAAAAAACCTGATTGTTGTTAAGTTAAAAACACTAACTGCCACAACTTCAAAAGTGAGACATTGTAACTAAGAAAGAAGCAGCTTGGAATGCTTGAGATATAAAGAAAAAAGAAATATATCATAAATAATAAAAGTATAGTCTACTAAAATCCTTTCTAAAATGGAAGATTCACTTTGTATGAATGTTGAAAAATACAGGGGTAACGTTTGGGAGATTTCTGTTAATACCAAAGTAGATCCATCAACAAGTCTCTGGAGAGGCAGAATAAAGATTTATGTCATCAAGTTAAGGCTGAACATTAAATTTCAGTAGAGGTACTTATTTGACTTAGTTTTATTTCTTGAGTATCTGTTTTTCAAATAGTACCATACTGACTAGTAATTGATGTCTGTATTAAATAGTATAGCAGTGCCAAAATCCAGTTCCTTTCCTTGTCTCATGGTTTATAGCAGAGCTAAAGAAGAGTGGTAGAGTAGTTGGACATTGGCTACTTATACCATTGCAGAGCATCCAAAACAATTCTTGAATTCTAGAATGAGCTGCTTTGCAGACCGCTTATATACTGGGCCATATGAAGAAGCTCTAATGTGCAAAATTTTCCTACATTTCTCTTTCTTAGTAACCAGTTGGTATTTCATTAAGCTACAGAATTATCATTCTTTTCCTGAATCCAGTGAAACTTTCAAACATGTTAGAAATAAGCTTCTCAGACTTTGAAAATAACTATGTTTTCAAATTGTAGCTATTCTGCATGTGTATCCCTCCAGAAGAGAATAATCCTTCAGTACAGACATCCTGGCCGACACATGCATTGCATGAGTTCTGATCTAGGTATGATTATGCTGCATCAGTTCCTCCTTGAAATTTTTCTTTTTCTATTAGCTTTGAGAACAAGACTTTTTGTTTATTACTCTGCTTTCTTCAAATACTAAGTGTTTTTCTCAAATTGTTATAACTTCGGTTTGGCATTTCTTTAAGAAAAGGAAAAGATGCGCAGCCTTCTCAGATTAGTTTCCTTACCCACACATTTTCAGTTCCTGTCCAAAAAAAAATCTGTTCTAAATTCTGATGTATCATGAATGAGAGTTTTGGGGTTGTTTTTTTCCCAAACAGCCATGTAGTTACATGTGTCTTTCATCTAGTTTCTTCATTTAGAAATGACTGTGAATGTGCTTCTACATAAATATTTGCTAGGTCCATTTTCGATGTGTCTAGTTCTGTGAGACTGTTGATGCCTGGTGATCGTTTTGATGTCTTGCTGGAGCTGGCATCTTGGAGCAATATTGACCTCCCATCTCCATGCATTCTCTTTTCCTTAGGTATTATTACCTGTGCCAATTGATTTATTTTTGTTTCTTCATGAAATAAGGTTTCAAGAATAAAACTGTGCACCTGTGTGCTGAATTTTCATACAGCCGTATGTTCTGCTTGTAGGAATTTGGTTTTTCACTCGTCCTATTTTTTAGTATCTCAGTCCCTGCTATTCTGTACTTTCAGCCATTCATACATTAATCTTAATGTGGATCTTAATCCACAGCTCAGGTATGGGCAGGCTTGCTTCTGTTCCTTCACTATTAACGTAATAAATAATCCACATTTCTTACTGCTGTAGGGTTTTTTGGTGAAAAGATCAGACATTTCAAAAACATACTTGCAAGGACAGACAACAGTCCTCTTTCTTCTGGTTGTTTCTTTACTATTACATTAAATAATTTAGCAATGGCGTAACAGAGTTCAATGCCGGTTATTATAGGAGAGGTAGGTGATGTTGTTTTAAAACAAGAAGGATTTCAGTCATGGTTTCATATCTACATACTCAAGAGCACAAAGATACATGCTGTCCAGCACTGAGACATCCACATATGGACATCTATCCATATGTGTACCCACCTGGTCTGGTCAGGACTTGTTGAAATGATGTATAGGATGCGGGGCATCAGCTTTCAAGTCCTCCACAGCTTCTCTAGGTTTCTTCTTACGCTGGTATCCATTAAGTCAGTGCTTGACGAGCCTTTTATATTCTGCAGGAGCTGACAGTTAAGGAGATCTCTCCAACTGGTTCTATTTTCTGAATATGTGAGATTTGTGCACTGTCCTGTGTTCTCCTTATCTAAACCTGCTTTTTATCATTCCAGCATCATCTCTCAGTGGCTCAACTCTTTGTTTTGATCTGTAAATAATTTTTCTGAAATAAATGGACTACTAATCCATTTGCCATCAACACACTTTTCTTGTATCCCTTCTGCTATGCTTTCTGGTACTTCCATATTCATGCATTTCAATTTTTTCTCTACCACTCTTAATATATCCGTTAGTTATTCAAGGAGTATTTTTATGCAGAAGTCTATATCAGCTTGTTATTGAAGCAAGCTACTTGCATGCCACATCCTGATATCATATCATGCTTTACAGACTTGCAATGTAATAACAATATTCCATTTCATGTGCACATGCAACCCAAAGTGCTGTAAAAAGTGGTGGTAATCCAGCAGCAGCAAACAGTTATGTGTTTGCAGGAGCCAAAACTGAAATTTAGACCAGGAAAGCTCTTTCAAAGCATGCATGTGGTTAATGTATCTTCTGCAGTAAAATTTCGCTGGCTCCATCGCAGATGTAGCTAGCATCTACCTGATGCAAGATGTGAGAGAGAAGCAAGAATCTAAAGCACAGACATTGTTTTTCTCATGGATGGTGTAAATATGGAATAGTCTTCAAGTTGTAGGTTCTTTAGCGAGTATACTAATAGTCCCTGAAGTCCATTCTCACCTTTGAAAAAGCTTTTAGGAAATCAGGGAGTTTATTTTCACTGTCTGTCAAAATATCTTCTGTTAGAATGGTGCTTTTGCAAAAAGCTGATGAAAGGTGGTCATTTTTCCCCCTCGGTAGATACCTGTCTGTTGATACAGAAGAGTATATTGTTTTTGAAGATCAGTCTTATTTGAATTTAGTACCTGTTCACTTTGGATTTGTTGCATCCATATTAAAAATACTTCTCATTTGAGAGCAAATCTGTCTTCATGTAGTCAAGTAATTAGGCAATTTCGTTATAGTATAAAACTGCAAAATCATTCTTGATCTGATGTGATAATAAAAACTAATGTCCAGGAAGTTAGTTGTTTATCTAAAAAACATATTGAGTCTGAATGTGAGACTCATGTAGAGCATTTACTCTAGAATGTGTGTATGTCACCTCCTGGTTTTGTACGGAGCTTACAAGATACCTTCTACAAGACACAGGAGACATAGTCCTTACCTCAATTTTGAGAATTTTTTGTATTAACTCTTTTTTATCAAGGTCTTGTTTCTGGTATCTTTTTTGCCCAAGCAGATAGGCTTTCTTTTTTACATAAAGCTAGTTCTCAAAATCATGTTACCCTTGCATTTGTAGGTCAGCACAGCAGTACCTCAAATGTTAGTATGGTCATTCATCTGTCTGTCTTTCCAAGACAGGAAAGGCAGGACTTCAGACAAGTGTCTTTTAGCACTTAGCCTCAGCATCTGCTATCAGAATTGGAGAGTTTCATTCATTAAGTAGACTCTTACATATTGATTACCCATGTTTTTGAACTGAAGATATTTTTAGCAAATATTTCCCCAGAATGTTTTGAGAAAAAGGTACAAGGTGATTTCTCTTGAGAATTCTTTGCCAGTTTCCCATGCATCATTTCCTGGCTGGAAAATGAGAACATACATCCTACTTACTATGTGGCCTAATGCTTTTGCATTGGTATGTGTAGTCCTCATTCTGTGCCTCTCTATTCCTCAGGATGACTGGGGTTTTCTTTAAAAAAACCTGTGCATATGCGTGTACACATAATCTTTTATTACTGTGCAACCATACCAGTGCTGCTTTACTTGCTTATTTGGTGTGGTTCCACTCTCTCTATTCTGAGTGCAATAAATAACAGTGTAGAGTGCCCCAAATGAACAGTGGTCATTAAGCAATAAGATGAGGTAAGCCTTATAGCCAATTTATCTGGAAAGCTTGGAAAACATTGTTATAATCTCTAACATACCAAGTCCGTTCCATTAAATAGTCCTGTTAAATTGTAATAGTCACTAAGCATCAAGAAATGGCAATTAGGAAATGAAAAAACAAAGGTAATGGAAAAAGTAATAGTTTTTAGAATCCAAAGAACAGTTGTCACAATCTTTTGTCCAGCTTTCTCATAAACAGCCATTCTAAATTTGTTAATACAGTTCATCCTGTTAAATTCAACTTATTTTTCTGCTTAATCGCTTCACAATGTATATATGCTAGAAGCCCTTTATATTGTAGTTCATGTAAGGCTTGGGTCAATGCTTATCCAACTCTATATTCTGGATCTGCAAGGAGAATTTAGTATATGCCAAGCGCATTGCCTGTGTTTGAGAAAATTCTTATTTAGTTGTGCCACTTTTTGTTTGGTAAAATATTGATCATAGGTAGTTCTCCCTGTTTTAATTTTCTACATGCAGCAGGAAAAGGGAGAAGGCACTGTAGTGCTCCAGGGAACTGTCCCATTTTAAACATCAGCGGTCAGTTTAACTAGTTTTGTTTATTCGTTCGTTGTAAAGATTGTTGAAGAAAATAGGATTTTTTTTCCTATATTTCTGCCATTGTAAAATTAATAAATTGTAGTAGCATAAATCATGGCAAAATTCTGATGATGTTGAAATGTGAGTTTAAATTGTGAAGCTATTATGCCATTCACAGGTGCCTCAAGATTAGATATTGGAATATGTTCAGATGATTAATGGTAATGACAGCAATTCAAACGAATCCCCGTATTTATTACACTCCAAATTTATCTTTAATGTCTGAAATTACTTCCCGCTATTTTGCTCACCAATTTAGTTTCATTTTAAAAGGCAAAATACATATTATCTCTTTAAAGGACCTTTTATGAATAGAGTAGAATTTGATTCCTTCAATTAGGCTTCAACAGTTTATTTGTGTGTTTGAAAGGAAAGGGAGTTGTTATTTATCTATTTCTGATCACTTTCACAGTAGCATTTCATATTCTTGGACAAAAAATTCTGTAGGCATTTATTGATATTTACATTTACTAAAACCTGCATATATTTCAGTAAAGAGCTTTTTATTTAAACCAGCAATAGTGGTGACTGTAGAAATGTATTTACGGGAAAAGCCTATGACAAATTAAGGATCCTTAAGGCGAGAAATTCAAAGCACTTACATTTTGAACATATTTCTCTCCAATGACTGTGTTGGAAACTGGGCCTCCCACTTGAATGCCCTACAGTAGATTTATGGAAATCATCCCATAAGAAACAGTAACAAGTTTGGCAAGATTTCAGACCAGCTGTTGGCAATTTCTCTTTCAGATTTGCACTGTTCATTACAATTTATTTATTAAAACTGCTTTTTTTTCTTTTAAAAATAGTTTTGCAAAATGGGAGGAACGCCTTTGAGCAAGGAGTTGTATGCATTGGCATGGCAGTTCTTTGCAACACTTGGTTTGCTTTAGGAAGTTCCTAGGCAGCCTCCTTGGGCAGTGGTTCCATTCAACAGCACCGTCCTTGACCTTGGTCACTTCCCAGGTTATTGTTAGTATCCAAGCACTGAAAGGTCATATTGTTTTAAGCTTCTGCAAAGTGAATCAAATCCTGCATCTTTCCACCTTGCTGTCATCTTCTGAGTTTTTATTCTCTCACTGCTTTAATTCAGCTGTAGTTTCCTGTAGCTTTAATGGATACAGTATCCTTACCGACCCTTCTGCTTCTCTTTCGCAGTTGAACTCTTCAGGACGCATAGATGTGAGGAAATACATGTGACAAGAAGCTTTATACACATTTTCCAAACACAGCCCTGCCTAGTCAAAAGGATAAAGTACAAGATACTGCAAATATTTGTGAACAAACCTTAAATGCGCTTGTCCTCAAAGAGGTTTACTCTTCCCTTTAAAGCTTCACTGGCCCACCTGTCTTCAGAAAGGTGGGATTTTCCTTGTTAACGCTGAGGCCAAGATCTCTCCCTTAATTTTGCTGCTAAAAGTGGTCGAAGAGAGCAAATGTCTTAGCTGGTTTGCTTTATAACCTACCTGTCCCACCATCGGGTCACTTCTAAGTGACTACATCAGTGCAACAGCTTTCACCATGACCACCAAGGTATCTTTGATAGGAGCTAGCTTAGTGTCTAAAAATGTTTAAAGGACACTGTCCTCCAATGAAATATGAACAGCCCTATAAGTGCTGCAGCTTTTAGAACTTCAGTTCAGCTTAGGACAACAAGGCAAAAGAGCAGTACATTCAGACCTGAACTGTCAGTTTGGAAACATTATACACACAGAACTCAAAACTCCACCACCAGGACTTTACCGTGTTTGGGGGTTTTTTCCTTTAATATTAACTTCTTCCCTTTTTGCCAAGAGAGATTCTGATATATTTGACAGGTGTTTGGTTTTTTAAAAGCTCTACCAGGAGCATGAGGTGCAAATTCTTCTTTCCTTTGTGAGGAAAGCCAGAGGATAAATGAGACTGCACGCATAGATGGAGAACAAAATGTGCCAGCAGCCAGTGAAAAAATGTTCAAAGTGGAGCTGAAATGAGAAGATTGAAAGTATTGAATTGAGGAGAAATTGGATGTAAAGTGCTAGAGGTCTGGTATAGAGCAAAACTGTATTTGTAGCTCTTGAGTGATAAGGCTGCAGGGCTTAGAGTGGTTTGGAGAAGGGTAGGAAGTAGCTTGGAGGCAGGAGGCAGCAATAGATTTATGAAAAAACATAGAGCTATGGTCAGGAAGAACGGGGAGAAAGGTAGCCTTGAGTGGGTATAAGGGTTTGGGAAACTTCAGCTGTGTGGCAGGAGAGTTGTGCGACTGAAAGCTCTGAGGCAAGCTGGGTCTGGAAACCCTACTGTAAAAGTCGGTCCTTGTATTTTTATGCATACATGTCCTCCATATAATAAAGTGAAGCACCAAGTGTTTGAACTTATTCTCAATCAGTTTGCTTGAAGCAGTCTGGTCTTGCTAGCACACAGCTCTGTGCAAGCTAATTAAGCCTTCTGATTGCCAGCATTCATTACAGTCAGCGGGAGCCCTTTGTGCCATTTCCATACTGTTCCCGCTGGGCTGGGCGTGCCTCTGCAAAGGGCAGCCATTCGGTTTTGTTACTCATCATTTATAATCCCTTCATGACTTGGGCAGCATACAGCCTGTGTATTTTGTTAACTGCATACTGAAAGTTAAGGACCCAACTCTTGTCTGCCCAGAACTCCAGTTTAAAAGAAATTTAGGACATTAGGTCACTAAGAATAGTGGCATAATATGTAATGTTTGTAATTATTGTAGTCTGATTTGCCCTGGCTGTGCATTTTACCTACCAAGTTTTAGATTTTATTTCTGATCATTAAATTTCATTGAAGTCAATAGATATTTTTTAAGAACTAGGCTGCCACACGTTGGTGTAAAATAATCTGTGTATTACAAAATCTCTGGTCTAGGGATGTGCTTGCATTATCTTTGCCATTGTGTGTTAACAGAGCACTCATCTAGCCATGAGATTTATGTACTAAACTCCAAAACTGCAAGAAAATTGCATTACTTTTTACCGCTGCTTGGTCCACCTGCACTGTTTATTCCTTCATCTATATATGGAGCATTGTGAATAGTAGTGCCCATTTTAAAAAAATAATTAAAAAATTAAAAAAACATGTGGGTAGTGTGAGCAAAATGTGTGATAGTATGACAATGATGTTTTATTGGCATTCATTAGCATTGTTGCACATTATGCTTTTGTAGGTTTACCATTTACCACCAAGTGCAGCAACCCTGATAAAACATGTATGGCATACTGCAGTATAATGCACAGGCATGAATATGTTTATTGGTTGAGAATATATATTCTTCTTATAGGAGCTTGTTTTCCCTTTGTTTGAAAATATTTCCTGTTTATTTAGGAAGCTCCATCTAATCGGTGTTTTTCTGGCCTAACACTGCAGAAGTAAAAATACTTTCAAGTGCAAGTCTTTTTTTTTCAGGCACGAATATATACAAGTTATACATAATGCATTTTTTAACTTAAAAGAAATTGATTTGCTGCAATATCGAAAATATAGTAAGCTCTTTGCTAGCTGTGGAAAATGCTCATTTGATGTAGAGAATTGTTCTTATTAGAGAAGAGAATTCTATTTGGAGTTTAGATTTCTGAATCAGAATTTTCCACTGTTGCTCAAGCAAGTAAGGGTTCTAAAAAAAACACCACCCATGTCGGTGTTTTATTATGTGATATTTGGATGTTGGCAGTCACAGTCTCCAACATCAAATTTGTTGACAAGCAGTATGTAATTACTTCGCTAATTGAAATGGATTCTTGCCAGCTGTGGAATATTTACAGTTTATTCCTTTTTTCTGGATGTCACTCTCCTTCGCTTATCTCCAGTTTTTTGTATACCATGAACTTTGATAAACATTGCTAGGGGTCAGAAAAAGCATTTCTCATCTTCATTAGATATAATCTCCTTTGGATTCACTTTTCTTAACGTGATCTGGCCCATACATAAAGTTTTTGTTCCTGGCCAGCTGACGTAAAATCATTGCCAGTTGGGTTATACTTTTGAGATACATTTCTCTGTTAATGTGAACTGTATGAGAATTTCTGTGAGAGCATTTCTCTGGGACAGAAAGGTGTAACAATATGCATAATATAGCTTATATGGTTTCTCTTCCTGAACTGGACCCCCTTCTTCTCTAGTTGAATGCACTCTGTCAACTTGAGGACTCTCCAAACTTTTGATAACAAATTGCTGATGGCTCCTAAATATCCCTGTACTTAATATATTGTATTCTTTCAAAACCCTTCATGTGAGGGCTGTTTTGAATATATTATGATTCATATTTAGTTCTCTTCTGTAAGTTCTTAATGTTTTTGTCTTCTAAATGTATTTATCTTTAAGATAATTTTTAATGTTGTTTTTATACATCCACCTACCTTTTCACTGGATCATAGAACATCTCTTTAAGCTACATTGGACCGGAGAGAGATTTATCCTATCATTCTTCCATATTTTGCCTTGGTCAGTCGAGTGGCCCTTGAGGGGAAAAAAGCAGATTTGGAATATATTTTGGAATTCTGCTGAAGGAAGTGGTCCAAAGTAAGAGCATCATATGCACAGTTTTGCTCTAGGTTTCCAAAACTGATAATTTCTTTCTTGCCATGATGCCTTGCATTTTGAGATGAAACGGTAACCAGAAGGAAGTAATGACAAGTAAAACCTGAAAAACAAGGGAGATCGTGTTTTATCATAGCATATAGAGACTTGTGAGTGTCACTGTTTCACATCCCAAAATTTGCTTTCAAAAGGAACAATTTCATAAATATCTATGATATTTATGTGTGTACTCACATTGACAAATACAATGAGGCAAGTTTCATGATTTTAGGATTCAGTAGAGGATACTTACAGCATTGAACAGCTCATCACCTAAGGCAACCAGGTTAGGAGCACAAAGGAACTTCTAGTTAGGTGCAATGACACGAAGCCATGACTACAAACTAGCCGGGACTATGTTTGTCTAAGAAAATGGAAAATGTTTGTTGGTGCAGTTGTCAGGGATTGGTGGGATAACACATAGGACAAATACAAAAAACATTTAGTTGCAGACACAGTGATGTAATGTTCCATAATTAATATTAGTAGTTTTCTTTATGCACCATTCATCATTGATCTTTGTAGTAGTGGTCAGTGGGAGAATAGTTGTTGGGTTTTTTTCTTATCTGTACAGCAAATAATCTGAACTGGATTTGACTGCTGTGTAGTGTAATCTCTTGCATTTGATTAACATGATTCCAGCACTGCATGTCCAGGCCACTGAATAAGGAACTTACCATCTTTTTAAACCGCTGCCATGAAGAGTTTCCATTGCTGGTGTTGCATTTATTCGGTTTCAGAATGCATGAACCATGCATGTATTAGCCAGGATTCTGGAAAAAAGTCTGACAGAGGTTTGGCTTTTTAGTGAACGTGGCTATGAAAACACAATTCTGAAAGCTTTAGGTCCTGCAAAATTCCAATTTCTTTGTCAGAAGCAGTAAGCAGGGAAATGTCAGATTAGCAAGAACAGGGCATATTATCAGGAAGGGTAAGGAGTCCAAGATGGATAGCATTAAGTATTTGAGGCTGTTCCTCCTGTTGTGGAACTCTTTCTTTAAATAAATCCAACTAAAGCCAGAATCTCGTATCAGCCAGTTTTTCAGAGCTGTTCTTTCATTATGACACGTATAACTGCAGGTTTGTATATCTTTAAGGTTACATCTTTTACATTCTTTTTCTGGAATAAAATCAGGGATGAAGATAAACATGTACTTTTCCCATGGCTCTGTTAGGAGGTAGAGGAATAATAATGAAACCATATATGAAACATCTGTTTAGAAAACATTAAGTGTCTGGTTTTTGGTACCTCAGTCTTTCATCCATCTTCTAACAGGTCCATTAAGCATATTTGAGCACTCCTCTTTGCTCGCTGTTTGGTTCTGGTTTCCCTGCTTCCTAACTTTTCTTGCACTACCCTCCTATCTCATTGTGCTCCCATTGTAACTCCACCTTGTTCTTCAGATATCAGGATAGGGACACGTGTGGCTAATCTTTAGCTATTAACTCCTACCATTATCCTCTCGTGAATAGGAAAGGGGTGTAAAGGTAACGCATCTGTCTTAACTGTCAGTGCCTTATACCCTGCCCTGGAACGTTCACTGCACACCACCTTTCTTCTTTCATTACATTGAGTATCTTCATTCTTCTCCTTCAGAATGTTCCAAAACCCTCACATCTTTCAGGAACTATTTTGCCAGTAACTACTTACTGTTGCTCCTGCCTCGTCTATTAAACCGCTCATTTAGTTGTGTTGTGGTATTTTAAAAAAGTCATACAGCCTGAGGCAGAAAGATTTGTTTTCAGTGTCACTGCCGAGGTTCTTTTTATTAGTCCTATGGTTTGTACTGTTTTCATTTTACAAATAGGTGATAAAAAACAAAGGAATTATTTCTAGATCACATGATTGGCCAATGGGGACAGAACTGTACATAATTTTGATTTAGAACACTTACATGCACATCTTCAATTCTGGTATTTTCTAGCTGCAACTGTTCATCTGTGATGGCGTTCTCATGTCTAGCTGTGTTTCTGAAAAGCAAGGAGTGTGTAATCCATGCCATTTTCTGAAATGCTAGTTTATCAGTCAACTTCTAGAACATCATACGGGGGTTGACCAGAGAGAGATAAGGATATTTCTGAAATCCTTTCTGTGTTATTTGCCATGAAAAAAAATGGTTTTGTTTATTCCTACTTTCCTTGGCCTTCTTGGCAATACCCTAGTTAATTCCCACAACAGATGTGGTATAGTTTGTGCAATACTCGTATCACTCTGATTCATCCCTTGAGAAGCATCCAAGTTGCATTCTGAAAGGTTCCTGTGGAAAACGTGTTACCATCTGTATTAACTGTGCTACGGGTGTAAAACAAGAGTTGACCTTAGGCTATCTCATTGTGATTTATATTTTCAAGCATTTATAATATCATTGTTTGCAGTGTACATATTGTGATTGTATTCCTTTATATATTTTGAAGAATGAAAGAGGAAATAATGTCAGTTATATGCACCTGTAATACCACCAATCTCATTTCTGACTGAATCTTAAACCTTCAGCGCAACTTGAGCAGCCACCGTACCCACATTGTTAAGTAACTTTTCTCCTGGAGCAATGTACAGCTGTACAAAAGGGCAATGCATCTTGCTGTCACTTACAACTTTTCCCCAAGTTTCTGTGGTATGTGGCATTTTCCGTAGTGTCCTAGTTCCAAGTCATTATGTGAAATTATATTATATATTATAATTCTGCATTTTTTTCTTATTTCTCATTTTTCAAAACAAAATTGAATCTATTATTTTTGAAAAAGGTTTCAAATTAGTAATGTGAATTGGGGTTCTACTTGATTATTGTCTAGGACTGGTAATATCTCAACCAGGATATTGGGTCAAGAGTCTTTGCTCTAGCTCCTGTTGTTTTCTTTTCAAATAAGGAGTCCCATGAAAACAGTGATGTGGGTGTTTCACTTGAGAGTTCAAAACAGATACTATTTTAATGCCATAAGACCAGGGAGGACACAACAATTTACGTTAATGTTTCCAGTGTATTTTGCTAGTGGACATCCTATCAGAACTAGATACTTAAATCATTAACGTCTTGCTTAGTTGCATTCTTTTCTTGAGAATTGAGTGCAAGTAAAAAAACCCCAACATTGTTGACTGTGTTTTGAATATTAATTTCTCTATTGTCCATGGGTCAGGTACAAACAAACAGGGCAATCTGACTTGGGCTTTTGCTGGAGTGCTGCAGAGAGCATGAAGCGTAGTTGAATTTCTTGTGATTTGTTTAGTCTTTGGCTTCTTTGCTGAGATTTCTTAAAGAAAAAAACAATGTGGTTTGAAAGGGTTCACCTCAGTTGTATGGGACTTCGTTTTACATAAGCTATGAAACAACCATGAGATAATACTTTCAATTCAGTCTTGATTCAGACTAGAAGAGTATCTCTGAAGTGATTTTTGTTGTCTTCTTCCTCTACTTCAAATGACACAACACAAGTTTAATTTATCAGTAAAAGAAGTTTCTGAAAAGAACTTTTGCTGTAAATTAATGTTTTATTTTAGGTGCTTCTAACAATACGAAGCCTTTGGAGCAGCTACCTCATTTGTTTCTTCCATCTTCTATATCATCTAGGGAAAAAAAACATATATAATAAAGGAAAAGTAATCAGTAGATGTGGAGGGAGAGGTTATATATGTGGTGTATTCAAAATAAAAATCTAATGTTGGTCTGGCATTAAAATTTTCTGGTTGGGCAGCATAATTTTTAACTGGGGATCTTGACAGCAGTGGCTAAAATCTCTAGGCCTAGGTCAATAGGAATCTGTGTTGCATTCTGTCAGGTATCAACCATGATACTTGCCAGGTCTGATACTCCCTGTTGTAGCATACTATGATCAAATGATTTCTAGAAGGTATAGGGTATTTTTTCTTCAGTTAGAGTTTTAGGACTTGGTTATTCTTAATGTCCAAATCACATAAGTAAATTGTATTCTTTCAAAAATGTTAGTGAATTTAGCATGCAACATATGTGCCAGATTGGTAATATATTGAAATAAAAATTATCAACAAAGCAAGTTTAAAATGCCATGGTAAAGCATCATTTATTCCGGAAATTAGAGTCTGTGTCTTTGTCCACTAGAGGTGTCTCAGAGAGTCAAATTGATGTCTTGCATGTACTGCTAACTGATTTTGTGGAAATTTTTTTAAGTTCACTTTTTCTTTATTCTTCTGTCTTTTTTACCCATCTTCCCCCATTGTAGCAAATTAGACGGCCGGATGAAAGCAAAGGAGTTTCTAGTAGAGTTGGATCCCTCAAAGTAAATATGTTTCTAACATTTATTTTGCAAGTTTTCTTCTATAGCCTACACTTTTCCTTTTGAAGGGGGAGGTGAGGGGAGGGAGGGAAGGGGCTTTTCCATTTCTCACCATCCCATCATTTTTATTTCAGTATTCTTATTGCTGTTGGGTCACATTTTGTTTGTTTCTGTGCTACACATAGAACAACCTAGTGAAGGCAGGCTGCCAGTTAGTTAGCTTTGAATGTCACCACAAATAAGAGATAATAACAACTTTCTTGAAGTGCCTGTAATTTGGTGATCATGATTAAACCACTTCTCTGATCTGTGTTGTTTGTTGTCTCTTAACTGCCCGTTACATGGAGAAGTGACTTACTCATCTTCAGATTACTGCTTCCCATCTTGAAACATAATTAAACTTTTATAGTGCTCACACTTTCAGTATTTAATTCTGCAAAAGACCATTAAAAGAGAGAGTTGAATATTTTGTCTATATCTAGCCTTTAAAGCAGAAAAAAGAAGCAGAGTAAATAAAGAAGAAATTAGAGATATCCAGGTGAGACCAATAAGAATGGAGCCACTGTTTTGCTAACAATTAGTCCCTTCTGTTTTCTGTTGTGAACATATCCAAATATTTATAGCACTTAACAGAACCAGCAGATATCTAAATCAGCACCCACCATGCATAGTGCTACACCCTAATAAATGGTTTAAAACACAGGATGTAATCAATACTAAGATGCTAATCATGTGCAGTCCAGGCCATTCTGTTAAGGTTCCATCTCAACAGTTGCCTCTTTTTAGCCATCCAAATTTTCACTTTTTTTCCGCTTTACTTCCTTTTAGCAGTTTCTCAAGCACTAATTATTTCATTTTCCTTCTGCCCTCTCCCTGCCTTTCCTGTCTTCTTGGTTTTTGGTTTTGTATGTGAGTGTATTGCTTTTGTTCCAGGACAAGCCATCTTCTCTGTTCTCTAACACTGCTCTACAGCTGCTCTTTGTGAAAATGTTATTTCACTGAGCATAAAGAAGGGGAAGGGAAGGATTAGTTATGCACCTCTTTCCAGTAATGCCTCCATTTATAAATTCATCTCAGTGTAGAAAAAGAAGCCAGTTGCTATTTGTTTCTACAAGTTATAGCTAGAGGCATATGCAGCATTCCTCACTGTCTCTGAGGTTTTATCTTTTCATCTTGTGTTTTGGGAAGAGGTTTTAGTTACAGTGTAGATGTGAAGAGCACTGTATGTGAATGAGGGACTGTTTCAGTGGCAGACATTCAGGACCACTGAATTTGTGTGGAGGAAGATATAAGACAGCCACAGTTTCTCTGCTGTTTTTGAAAATGGTGTGTGAGATTACTGTGACCTGTGCATTTTCATTGGTTGTCACATACAATTCTAGATGCCTAATGCATATACATATGCAGAAGATGTAGCTTATTTAAGTGGTGGGATTCGCCTATTATTTTTATGAGCACCCACTGACACCTGATTTAGGATTATTATTTCTGTATCTAATTGCCCAGAATCTAATTTAATGACCAAAAATATATATTTAGATTTTATACTTATACAAATATCCTTATAGAAAATGGGAAAACCTAGTTGATGTTCCCAAACATGAAAATTTACCTCTAAAAATTTTTTTTAAATGAAAATAAATTCTAGAACACAACTTTACTAATAAACAGGCAAATAAATAAATAAATTAACAATGTAGCAGGGATTCAGTAGCTTTATGATCTGTCCCTTGATTTTTTAGTTTTTTTTCCTGTACTGAAAAAAGAACCATGTTAATCAAGCAAAAATATCTTGTTTCCAGTTTCCAAGTTTACTGATCTTGTATGTCTGTGTTGTTCAAAGGTCTTTGATGTCTTGAAATGTTATGCTAGAGGCAGTGAGAAATGTGTTATGCTATGATTTATTAAAAAAATAACACATTAAAACAAAGAACAAAATTTTTTAAAAAACCCAACGTGACAAGAGAACAGGTTGCTTTTTCAATTCATTTTCTGATGTTTACATGTAGCTCCATCGAAAGCTGGAGGAGCTCAGAGATCACCTAGAAGGCAATGTCAAAGGATACTCTCTCCGAGTAAATGTACGATTTCACTCGGTGATCTGTTTTTTTAAAACTTCCGCTGGCTGGTAACACCAAATCTGATTGGTTTGTCCTCTCATTCCCATCTTTTTCCTTTCTCTCTCTCTTTCTCCATTTGTGTTTTCTTTCTTTTGTAGCTGCGGTTTCATTTTAATGTGTGTGAGGAACCTGACCTAATTGACAGGGTTTGTTTAAAAGAATATCCTACTACAAGTTCATGAATGCTAATCAAACTGCTTGGCTTTCCAGCACCTGAAAAAAAACCCAACCCTTTTTGAAATTGATGTTGCACATTTAGAAGTCTCTTGAATATTAAACTTAGCAACAAATTATATACGTACCCTTAATTTAAAGAATAAAAATACCTTCTGCCAGTGATTGATAGCCTTACCTGAACTGAAAAGTGTCTGGTACCAGGTAACCCAAAAGCATATAGGTTCACATGTACCCCTGTCTTTGAGTCCCTATTTTATCTCACGAAATCGGTTAATATTTGGTTGAATGTCAGCTATGCAAATCTTGTTGCTTGTTTTTTTTAGCAGACTAATAAAAAAATCTGCAGCGTATTTCTTATGCATTAGGTTTGTTCTTCACTGAAAAAAAAACTTGAGGAAAGGATTAGGACCTAGCATGTCAGTCATCACACCCCTATAAAGTTGCCTATTTTTCATGAAAATATTTAATAAAGTGAGTAAAATCCAGTGTAACAATACAGACAGCAATACCTCATGTTTAGTAGTTCACCTCATAAATTAAGATCAACTTTTCAGCAATTAATTCTATAGAAGTGAGTTTAGGCTGCGTAATCTCATGTATAAAGAAAATTAGAAAAAAGGGACGGTTGTGAGCATGGTAGATGTGAAATTTAGTAACCATTTATCTCTTTGCACATCTGTCCAGTGAAGATTTGTGGAATAATTTCTTTAGATTCAAGTCCTGTTTGTGTCTTCCATGTACTATGACTGTTGTCATCCTCAGCACTATCATTCTAATACATAATCCACTATGGTTATATAGTCCAAGCTCATTTTGCTGATGATAATGCTTTGATATTTTTTACCCCTTTTGGATGCTTTTGCATATCCAGCTATGTATCTGACATAAAGTTGATTTCTGCTCCTTGTCAAATAGAAGTCTCTGAGTTTATATAACCTTTTGCAAGTGAAATACAAGGAAACTGAGCTGCTAATAATTGCAGCTTTCTATAAAATAATTTTGATTAAAGAACTGTACCTTTTCCCTGGCAAATCTTTTAAGAATCAAGTTTTTGAGGGGATAAACTGTGTGATATTTTAGATTTGGTGGTATCTCAAATGTATTAGTCATCAAGACAAAGCATGTCCCTTTATTTTAGACTCCTTACTCTTAAATTCCTTATTTAGTACTAGTGAATAAATATGAAGGCAGAAAAAAATTATGCCATGAAACTTTGTACTACAAAAAGGTGTTTTAATCACACATTTTTTCACAGAATGTCACATGGGAAAAGGTCTCAAATGAAAAGCTGTGACCACTTTAGCCATGACAAATTAGTTGTCATGAAATTGTCCTGTTCCTCTCTGCCACTTTATCTGTTATTTCATGGCTGTACCCTACACAATGTAAGTAAGGAAGTCAGATCGTGAACTAAGAAATATTCCATATATTCTGCATATGCCCTTTAAGTTTTGTAAAAGAAGCAGGACACATTGCAAGTATAATAACATATAACTGAAATCTGCTGCTTTGTCACTGCTGCTTTGATTCATACTGTAATAATGGATCTTTTACATAAGGCAGCATTTTAAAAGATAATATCCAAATGAATGATCAAAGAATAGAACAATTCCTTCCAGTGGACAATTGGAAAGAAAATAATGAGGGATCTGCTAATAGCTAATCTCTAAAATAATTTTCATCTCTTCCATACTGCTTTTGGAAAGGGGTTTAGATGTAAGTTGTCAGTAATCTCACAGTGTGGCAAATTTATTGAATGGTGTGGGAGAGGGAGCATATAATGTCTGATGGCCAGCCCCATAAGTGAAAATGAAATGCTATTGCACAATTGTGTGTACTGTTAAGGTGGAACCTTTCTTCCAGAATGAATTGCAAAGACTTGCTTTCCAGATTAAATTCAAAGGCCATTGGGAATATGTAGGAGACATTGGAATTCTGCAGAATATCCCGTATTCCACCAAAATTTAGAAAGCCTGCCAGATATTAAAAATAAAATTGCACTGAAATCCTGAGAGTTAATTAAGCAGTTTGGGATTTGAGTAGTTTTTATTTTAAAGCACTACTTTTAATATCAGCAGTAACACATAACCATTTCCCCCAAAAAATTACCCTCGCCTGAGATTTGTTTTTCCATTTCTTCTTGATATCTTCATTCATCTTCCTTGCAGCTATTTCAGTTCTTCTAATGGCTTAATCTTTTGACACCTCTCAGAGACCTGTGTCTGAAGCTGATCTTAAATATTGTTTGGAAAACATAACTCTTGTCACTTGCACATGCTAGCATTCCCCTACTGTTCAAATTAATATAACAGTGGCAAATAAATGCATTAGCTACTGAGGTGACCAACAGTGAAACAGGTGACTGATTTATATTTTAGGATTCATAGTATCTGCTAAAATTGATGCCTTCCTGAAAGTGTGGAGTTCAGCTGAGATTCAGCAGAATAATACTGCTTCAATCTGTGTTTTAAAGTTTTGGGGGGGGTTGGGTGTTTGTTTGTTTGTGAGTTTTTTTGTAATTGTACAGGCTAAGAATTTTAAAGGCAAGTTTAAATTCTGCAGAAAAATGTTAGGGAAAGCCCATCAGAAAACAAATTAAGTATAGAAGTTCTACACAGAATCCCCAAGTAATATGCAAAACAATTGACCAGCATATTTTCAAATCAAAGGTTCTGGTTTTGTTCAAGAAAAATTTTCTCGAAATTCATAGCAGAGGCCAAAGACTGACCATAGATGATGTTTAATGAAACTGAGATTATAATTTTTCATACAGAGCTTTATCTCTCTGAGTCTACGGTCTCCCGCATGCAGTGTTCTGTCTTACTTTAAGTACCTGCCTTCTTTGATCACGATGAAGGATTACATTTACAGGGCTTTTATTCCTGGTCTTAATGTTCCATTATTAAAGATCTGAGTCAAGCCAGTAAGGCCCTCAGACTAACAACAAATTGCTCTTGCAGCCTTTGAACGAGAATTTCAGGTGGTATAAATGGGCATAGCTTTTTTAAAATCATTCTCACAGTGGGCAATTTCTGTGACTGACAACCTGGCTCCTTAACTTGAATGTTCATGGAGGAAAAGAGCCCAACAGCTCAAATGTTAACACATTCGCTTCACCTGATGTAATATGTAGGAGTTGTCAGGCAGTATACAAAATAAGAGAGAGCTGCCTCCTCTCTCAGACTAGAAGCAGCAATCACTGGGGTTCGTATACAAGAACAAATTGTAAGCAGAGCAGGTGATAGATTGCAGAATCATAAAAGGAGCTTGGAAAAGTATTGACATGTAATTTTTACAGCACAGAAGCAATAGACTTACAAAATGCTGAAATCAGGCAGAGGCTCAAAAATGAAGACTAGTTAGCAAGAAAGCAATGACACAGAAATTATCAGGAAATTATAAGTGTGCAGCAGATTAAATATTCTCATTGTGTGGTCCTATTGAAATAAACAGTAATGACTATGTGCAGGAGTGTGTTATGAACATAGTCATTTCCTCAAGAACGTAAGATCATTTTGAGAGTAGAACACTTGAACATACCTTTAATTTCATTGTTATGAAAAAATGACAGATAAATTGAGAGTCTATACATGTATGAATAAGAAAAATAGAATTTGGAGTGAGTGAGATTAACAGATTAAGGAAAATTTTCTGTGTGTGTTGAAGCATAGAAAGAAATAAAATATACAGGTATCTTGTTGAAGGGAATGTTATCATATGCTTCTATCCAACTGGAACTGTGAAAAAGAAAATACAAACTTATTTGAAGTGATTAAATACTAATAGAAGTAAGACTGAAGTTAAATGGTAAATTTAGCCTAGATATTAATGAAAATACAAACAATTAGATCATAGGATAATTTGACAAGGAAAGTAATAGCATTCTACTTGCAGTAGTTGTCTAAGAGAAGATTAGAGAAGTACAGAGTTGTCTAGCTTAGTTGAGTTAGTGTGCGGAGACAAGATGAGCCAAGTGCACAGAATCACAGAATCACAGACCGTTAG
>NW_010157669.1:0-59680 GCF_000695765.1 Mesitornis unicolor
GCGGCAGCGGCCTATTCGCAAGGGCAAGGCCGCCGGGGCGTCACTCTGGTCGGGACGCTGCTCGTTTGCGCGGTTAGTCGTCGTATTTCGTGGCTGCCTTGGGCTTAAGTTCTCCGTGGCATCGGTTTTCAAAGATGGGGACATTGTCAGGGCGAGAGAGCATGGGGATCTGCTGGTCCCTTCCCACTCTGGGTCACTGCTGGCACCTGCAGCACCCGGGCACGACTGGGACTGAAGACAGTGGTGGTGCTGCTGTTTGCTGTGCTGGTAGATGTGAGAAGGGACATAGAGGCCTCTGCATTTTAATGTCTGCTCCAATTCGTTGCGACTTGGAAGCAAGCATAACCGAATGCAGATTTTCAGCCTCTCTCAGCTTTGAAATGATAATTAGTAGCCGTTCTGAGTAGGATGCCTGTGACAGTTGTAGGTGTACTAACGTAGGAAGGTATCTACAACAGAAAGCTTGGATCTGAGTATATACTTCTCTTTGCATAAGCTCATACTGCAGGACTGTCAGATGTGAGTAGGTAGCTGAACACAACATGTTGCACAGGCTAACAGCAGTTAATGACATTTTCCCAGTGCATTGGTAGATTTCTGCTTGTGAAGATAATTGCATCTTATTTTCAGTGATGAGGATGCTGCTCATACAGTTCTATAGTGCAGGTCATACGTAAACAATGGTAGTGTTATGCTTGACTAGCAATGGCCTGCAGAAGTAAATGACATTTAATTAAGTATTGCATAAGATTTTCTCTTCCATCCACCACCCGTTGCTTTTTATCTCTTGGTATAGGACCACGGAGCTTGCTGATGTTGGATGTGAGAGCACTGAGATAAATTATCTTGTCAGAATAGGCAAACATTAGTATTTTCCTTGATCTCAGGGAACATAATGTTGTAAAGTTATTGGCTCATACATCACAAAATAAACCTCTTTGTTATGGTGATTTTTGTGTGTATTTTTACAGTAGCATTAAAAAGAGAATGGCATTCTCATATGCTTTTTGCTTTCTATTGCAAGTGATGAATTAATATGTAAAAAAAAAAAAAAAAAAAGCCCCAACAAAGGCAAACAGAAGCCCAAACAAAACAAAACCCCCAACCCCTCCCCAAAACCACTGAAAACCTCACAGAAAACATCTTGTGGAGAAGTTGTAGTGCTTGATAGTTTCAAACATAGAATTTGTTATGTCTTCTAGACTAGAAACGTGTGTCAGTATTAGTTTTGTATTCCATTTAAAAGTGATCATTTCACAGATGTAAGCCTGTGACTATCAGTTCTGGTTTTAAAACCTTTAAAGCCTTATCTAGCATATCCAACTAAAAGCATAACACCACTTTTTTTTTTTTTTTGCTTTCAGGATGGTTTCAAAGCACACGTCAGCTTCTGCTGCCCCCTGCTAGTGTATTATGTAGTTTCAGCTGAAAAAAAAAAGAAAAATTGTCTTTTGTTGTACAGTTATGAACTGGGAAAGAGAATGTAATTATGCAGAACGAATTTACCTGGTTTCAAAAAAAGCCTTACTAGAGATTTGAGAAAAGAAAATGGAAAAAATCCTATTTAAAATAATCCCATAAATTCTTATGGATGTGGAAATTCATTGTTTATCATCTTTCACTTAAAGGGAGAAAAAGCCTCAAATGTGATGGAGGCAGATTACTGAAGAAGAGGGATGTGGTAGTCCCTATCTATTGCCTGTACTTACTTTATATGACATCTAGCTCTTCTGTATCTGACACCAGAGTGAGTTAATTCTGCTTGTCGATCTGGCAGAAAACTTAATATACCCACCCGAAACCCCAGTTTGTTTAGTAGTGAAATTATCTTACTGTGCGAGTAGTCTGGTGCCAGAGGTGGCATGGGATGTGGGGATGTAGAAGTGGTATTGGTCCTCTTGGCAGCTGTATGGAATTAAATTTGCTCAACTGTATCAACTGCCATCACCCTTATTTGAACAGAAGCAAGAAGTTTGTCAACTAGACACTTTCTAAGTAAACTTTTAAACTTTCTTGAGAATATGTTGTTTTTACAATATGTATTGTGATAAAAGGGAAATGTCTTGGCACGTGTGTCTTGCCATCTTTTCAGTATGGCTAGGGTGACAGTCTGTTCTATCAATAGAAGTGGCTTATCCAGGAAAGAAAAGATGTTATCCAGAAGGAAAACCTGTAGCTGGCTTCCACCACTCGTTAGATTAAAATGTGTGAAAGATTAATTTAAAAAAAACCAAATCAAGAGCATTGTGAGGAGAGGGAAAGGGTGAGATGAACTTATCTTTTTATATACACACATATCTAGAAATTTGGAAATGAATATTGCGTTATTTAGGTATGGTGTATGCTTTCTTCAATCTTAATGAGTTGAGTGGTGTGTTTTTGTGTTGTTTCATGGATTTTTATATGCTTGCGCTGTTGATATGAGAATCACATCCTTCCTGAAGGCTCTTAACTCTGTTTCTTGGAGATTTCAATTACAGAAAATAAACACTATAAACAAATTTGTGTATCTTACATTTTTTTCCCCTTTTTTTTTTGTTAGGAACTCAGAAACTTGAGAGTGTTGTGCTAAGTAAAATGAACTTTGAATCTTTTGTGAGAGATCTGCTTCTGGTTCGTCATTACAGAGTTGAAGTTTACAAGAACAAAGCAGGGAGTAAATCTGTCAAAGAAAATGACTGGTATTTAGCGTACAAGGTAATTTTTCTGTTTTTCTTTATAATTGTGTCAAGAAAGAAAAACCAAACCACACTACTTCCTTGAGTCTCTCAGCTTGGAATTTTGGGATTTTCAGGGACTGATACTGGGACTAAATCGTGCGGTTTGTTACATATCCCTGTATTTTCTACTCCTGTAAGGCTGAAAGAGCTTGTCCTATATCTTTGCCATAGATTGGGAAATTAAGGAAGCCTGAGGTAGTTTCCTTTGTGTAAATGATATATAAAAATTATAGTGGTTAAACAATACAACAGCTATGTGTTTTATAGTAATGGACTCTTTTATCTGTTGTCCTTTTTTTTTAAAAAAGTTGGAAAAAAAAGGTGTGTGTGTGTATTTACAATCTTTACAAATATATTTCTGTTCTAAATAGGGTTCTCCAGGAAATCTCACCCAGTTTGAGGAAGTTCTCTTTGCCAACAATGATATGTCGACGGCCATTGGGGTTGTAGGGGTTAAGCTGTCTACTGCTGATGGACATAGAGTGGTAGGAGTGGGATATGTCGACACTACGCTGAGAAAATTGAGCGTCTGTGAGTTTGCAGATAATGATCAATTCTCAAACCTTGAAGCTCTACTGGTTCAACTGGGACCGAAGGAGTGTGTGCTACCAGGAGGAGATACTGCAGGAGAGATGGGAAAACTGCGACAAGTAAGGGAGCTGTTGTGGCTTACAGTTAGACAAAACTTTATCTAAGAAGCTATATTCTAGGTTATTACCTAGGCCCCATGATGTACGGAAAAATGAAGGAGCAGTGTATTAACTCGAAGTTTTGATTTGCACATCCAAAATGTATTATTTATTTGTTTGACTCATTTGTATTTTAATCAGCAAAGGTTGTTCTAAGGGTAAAATTTTGTCTGTCATTGTCCTTTCTGCAGCCTAGCAATAAATGACTGTCTCTTCAGGGTTTGCTTCTATGTGATAGATTTCTGTCCCCTGAATATTGAAAATAATAAATAACTGTGTGTGTTTATGGACAACAGGTCATTCAGAGGGGAGGAATCCTGATTACAGACAGGAAGAAGACAGATTTCACAACAAAAGATATTGTTCAGGATCTCAATCGCTTGTTAAAATCAAAAAAAGAAGAACAAATGAATAGTGCAGCATTGCCAGAGATGGAAAAGCAGGTGAGCACAGACCAGTGTTTAATGTGCTCCTGTTTTTTAGAAGCAGAATGGTGTGTGCACCTGTGGTGAGCTGATCTCTGTCCTCACTGGTCTTGTTTCATGCTGGATTCCCATACATCCGGGAAAGTATATTGTACAACCATGGTACGTTAGGCTACATTCTTGTTGAAGCATTCAGCAGTTCCACTCAGTTTGAGTCTGTGTCGAAGTTGGATTCCAGGGGTCTGGGGAAAAATGAGAAAACCCTTCACTTACCACTTTAAAGTAGGAAACTCTGGTAAGCAAATAGACTGCACACAAGAGGTACTTCCTATTCATAATCTATCTAGCCTAAGGACCAAAATACAATACTTAGTTTATTTTGCATGTCAGGAGAATTGGTATTTGAAAATGTTTATGATTATATTTTTGTGGTTTATATCATCTTATGACTCAAGCATATTGTTTAGTGCCTGCATGTGAACTGAGTATGTTAGTTCTTGGCTGCAAACAAGAGGCAATTCGATTGTCGTAAACATGTGTTAATTTGTTTTAAAATGCCCTTCACTGCTGATGCTCACTGCAGGTGTAAGGTACAGAGTTGTTCTCTCTCAATGTATGATTTCATAACAGGTTAAAATTGTTTGAAGTGTGTTCCAGCTGAACAAGTCAGTCATGCCACTGCCTCTCTTTTGTGCTGGCACTAATGTTTGTAAGGCCATGCAGTGAGTCAGATCAGATCCTTGTTCTGGCTGAAAACTAACCCTGAAACCATGTCCTGAGATGATCCATGACATCTCATTTATCTGCAGTAACTTGTTTGTGTTCTTGAGCCAGAAACATCCTGATAACAGCTTTGTGTACTTCACATGCCATTTATTAGATTATGCAAAGGTCTGGTTTGTTGTTCTTGCACCTGCCTAGAAAGACGCTGCAGTGCCATAGAACGTCCCTGTGGAAATGCAGTCTTGTCAAACAGGATGAGTTTCTCATGGCCCTGCTGGAATTGACATGGCTCAAAGTCTTCCCCAGCTGTAATTTTCTAGGGGCATTTATCAAATATTCCTGTTTCAGGACTGTTTCTAACTAGAGTGTTGTGTGTTTTGTTTTTTAAATTTCAGGTTGCTGTTTCATCTTTGTCAGCCATTATCAAGTTTTTGGAGTTGCTGTCAGATGAGTCTAATTTTGGACAATTTGAACTGACTACTTTTGATCTTAGTCAATATATGGTTCTAGATAATGCAGCTGTTCAAGCCCTCAACCTTTTTCAGGTAAGAAGTGCACACTTGAATTGGTAAGTGTTTTGCAATATACTTACTAGCTGCTTAGTAAGTAGCCTGACTGCCCAATTGCAACTCTCGAGATCCTGATTAATAGCAACTTCTATACTTTAGCTTTGGTTTTAGCTACTCCAGTACAGTGTGTGTTTTAAACACTGCTAGCCACTGATACCACCTTTTTTGCTTTTGTTTTTTGAATGCAGAAGAAAAGATAATCAAGTAAGTAGGAGGTGGCCACATTCAAATGTCTGTGTAGGATGCAGATATGGGAAGAGCTGTAAAAGTACCTTGTAGTTGTAGCTGCTGAGGAGTCTGGCTAAGCAGTGGAGGGAATGCTTTGTCTTCCCTTGATTTTAATCAGGGAAGTTCGGATCTCCAGTTGCAGAAGCAGACTTGGAGTATGGGAGGGGAGGAAAGTTCTGTAGTTTTGTGGTATGATAGGAAACTCCAAAGCACAGTTGCTTTTATATGGTGGTGCTGTTTTTGGGAAGGAAAATAGAAGCCTAAATTAGATAGTATTAGGGGAAAAGGAAGCATGTGGCAGGTGCACTGCTGTTGGTGATGGAAACGGAGAACTGGCTGCAATAGGCAGGGTGATGAACAGGACTGTACTTAAAAGCATTCTGAAAGCACCATGGCATGCTGACTGGCCATTGTCAAAGATTATATGAGGAACTTTGAGATAATTTGGATAACTGTGTTCTTTCCCATTGCCATATTCTGTTTTGTCCCTATACCTGCTCCTGGTACCCCCAAAGATCTCAAACCAAACCCCTTGAACCAGAGTCCTTTCGCTTGCTGCCTTTGGTTGGTTGGGTTTTTTTGTTTGAGGGATAAGACTCCTATTTTTTTACCTTACAAAGGGCAAACTAGCAAATATCTGGGTATAAGTCCACTTCTATTAAAAGGGCAAACTGCCCAGTGATTAGGTGCAACTCTCCTGTTCAGTTAGGGTTAGCTTCAAAATAGACAAACCTATTCCTTGCTTGCTGTGTTCCAGGGACCAGAGTGCAAGTGCTTTAATGCCGTGCTGTTTCATTTGCCTTTTTTGGTGGGTGCCAAGTTGAATACAGAAGCAGCACTGATCTGTTTGTTACTAAGTAGCAAAGTTGAGTGCCATTCAGTGGTTGTCAATAAACTTCACTAACTTTTTTTTTCTTTCCTTTCCAGAGTTCTATGGAAAATGCTAATACCGCCCAGTCTCTAACTGGTTTACTAAATAAATGCAGAACTCCTCAAGGACAAAGACTGGTTAATCAGTGGATCAAACAACCACTTATGGACAAGAACAGAATTGAAGAAAGGTAACAGTATTATGTGTTTGATAGGCTTATACAAGTTAGTAACTGTTTTATGGAAGGCTCTTTCTTTTTAAACACAAATTGCTACAACCAAGAAATAATAGTTATCAGAGGGTTTTATGTACTAAACTGTAACACATTGTAATTAAACTGCAGAAAATATTTTTCCCTGAGAAACAAATTGACAGTTTACTTTTAGATTAAATGCTTTTTACAGTTATGACATTTTAAAGAAGAGATGTGATATGTTTGGATGGTCAGATGATACAGGCTAAGGCAGCGTAGCAGCCAAGTGCTAACTATTACTCATACTGCAAATGCTCAGTCTTTATAATAATATTTTGATGTCACTTCCAGTTTACCAATTTAAAAAAAATCAACAAAACATTCAAACAGTCAAGCAGTAGTGACCTCTTCCTGTGTCCAGAAAAAAACCCTACCTTTGATTGCAGCAGGTCACTCTTATCATATCTTGCCTAGATACTGTGGCCCAAGTATGAGGTGTTTTTTTCTTTCTTGCTCTCTCATACTGCTGCCTTATCACCATGCATCTGCCCTACCAGTAGGTAACAGTATCAGTTGATACAAAGCATTAGAGAATCTGACAAATCTCTTTTGAGAATGTACAGATAATTTTCAGTCCTTCTGACTGTGTTTCTCTTGATTATGTTCACCATGCAAACAAAAGTTACGCCTTCTTTTTTAAACTCATGCTAAATATAGCTATATTCTTATAATCTAAAACCAGACTTCATGCAACTCAAGTTTTCAGCAGTATAATGTATTGTGAAATAGATGCTAACATGTATCTTGACAAAGCAGAAGAGGTCAGAAAACTGACTTTAACTTTGATACCTTCTCTAATGCTCATATTTCAGATAAGGTATTGCAGGTATGTCTGTATATGCTTTAACACAGATCACTACTACCGAAAAAAGAGGTTTTGGCTTGGGCATGCTGATATTTAAATAAGTTATGCAAAGAGATTTCTCTCTTCATTTGCAGAATGGTGCCTAGTAACTTGATCAGAGCCCAGTTAGAAATGTTATTAATGTGACACTGAAATATTTGTTTCCAGGTTTATTGAATGCTGTGTCTTACTCTTGTGTGTGTTATAAGAGCTTTCATTGTTAGTTCTCGACTCTGTACCCAGGATCTACTTCTGTCAGTTTTAGATCCTAAGGTCTGAGCCAACTTTAGTTTTATGGTTATGTTTTGAAAATTATTACTCCCATTTGTAGTTTTCGTATGTCAAAGTAAATATTGGAAATTTTAACTTTTGTGTCAGACTTGTTTGCTCATTATTGTGCACCAGAAGTCCTGCAAGTTTGGAAAAGAGATAGTGATTTCTTTATAAAACTGGGGTTAAATTATAGGCAGAAAATGTGACTTAACCTGTCTTGTAGAGTTATGATTGTCTCTGCATTTTGTGTTGTGATTCTGTGTGGCTAATGTTGACTGCATTTAGGAAAAGCTTTATTTAAAGGCAAAGGGCAGTAATTAAGTGGAGTTAAGCTGTCAGTGAAGCCTGTAGATGTTGGTGTATCCAAGTGTTATGAGACTGAAAGTGCACCATTGATAATCTGTATCTTGCTCAGACACAGAGTCATTGAGGCTGCAGTTTGTTAAAAGTAGTTCGTTTTAATCTGTACTTATGGACACTGAAATATTATAGTCATTCTTTTTCAGTTTATTCTGCAGCATACCTAAACCTGTCTGAATGCATCTTACTTTCAAGTACTACTTTGATTAATCAAAATCTTTGGGATAAATGCAATGTATTCTACTCATAAACTGTTGATGTGCCATCCTCCCAGGCTTTATGCTTTTCAAAGTGTGTAAGACTGTTCTTTTTTTAATCTAAAGGAACAAGCATAATAAGTGAAGCTGTCAGTGGGACTGATGTACTGACAGATTCAGATGTCTTTTAAAAGATACGCAGTCTCCAAGTTGTTTTTTGTATCCTTTACAGTATATTGTGGCTGTTTTAAGAATATAAACTGTAATTTAGAGCATGTTGTTTGTTTGAGAAGGAAATATCCAGACTGCTGTTCCTTTACATTTCCTTTGTTGTCAAGGGGAGTTACTGATTATTTCTTAGCTTGAAGTGTGCCATGTTAAAGGACCCTATTTAACATTAACCAGTACAAAACTCAAAAACTATCAAACTAGGCTGAACTACCTAAGTTGAACTGATGTTAGGTGTCTGTTTTGCTTATACAGGAGGTATTCTGACTTAAGTTTCATTCCAGTAGTGTAGAATTAGATCTCTGAAAGTTTTTTTGTTTTGTGGGGGTTATTTTATTTATTTATTTATTATTATTTTTTTTGAAGTTAGACTCTTGTAACTCCCTGCTAAGACCTGTAGGTGGTGCAAGTCATCTTTTGGAGTGAAATGAATCAACTTATTTCAGTAGTTTGTAACCCATAATGTGTTGTTAACACTTATGAATAAATAGAACACAATGTTACATCACAGTCCGTATTAACCATCAATACAGTAACTACACAAATTAATGTACACAGTGCACATGCTTCAGATAAAATACCATTTTATCTACTGGAATAGCTCCTAGTGAGAACTGAGAAAAAAGGGGTTCCTGATACTTGCCTGTCTTGAAAGACCTGGGATTCTGCCCATGTCTGGCTGGTTTTCCATGATTAACAAAATAATTGTCAGTCATAAGTATACAAGATACAGCCCTACTTCTCCCATGTGGCGAGTTCAGAAGGCAAGTACATGCAGTTCTTGCTCCTTGCCTTATACTCAGCATATTTCTGAAATTAAAATGTAGTTGCAGAGACAGGAAATGCAAATGTATATATTAATTTAATAACATGATTGACTGTAATACAGGAAGCAACTTCAGTATGTAGTGTTTATTCTTCAGATACTGGAAAGTCTGAGAAATGTGGCATAATATAAAATAGTGCTTGTTTGTTATGCCCTGAGAAGAGAGCTTGTCCTGAATATTTTTTTTTTTTTGTGGACATGCTCTTAACATTTACACACGGCACAAATACAAGATTCCAGCTCACCTTGTTAGTCCTCTATACATACTGTGGCTGAACCTCTTATATGTCTATATCCTATCATAGAAGAGATGCAGGGGTCTCAGAGAAGTTAAAGTTTGTACTCAGACATCACTTTTTCTGGTTCAAGCCTGGTTTGAGCTTTCCTCCTGTATTCCTAAGTATCATGTTGCATGGGGGCCACATTGCAGACATGAGTCCTATCTCTAGCAGAGTCAGAATAAATGGCTAGCAGGGTAAAATTTCCAAGTTTGTTGAACATTCTTATGAATCAGTCTTGAATGACAATTAAAGTAGCAGCTTGTTTAAAAATAAAAAAATCCAGCCAGTGTAGGCAGGCTTGAATGTCTTTACAGTGCTTTATTTAGCAATAATTGAACTAGCATATGCTTTCTCCAACAGATAAATGGAAGGACAGAGTAGGGTAATGCATATGGGATAGCTCTGGAGCCATGTGACTTGGGGCGCATCTTGGGTACACAGGAATGCACAGCATGGATGAGAAGCAGCTAGGTGAAATGAGAAGTTTGTTGCAGACTTGTGATCTTCCTCAGATCGCAGCAAGGCGATCATGTAACTGGAGTGCTGTAGTGCGTGCCCTTTTTGAAGGCTGGGCAGGGGAAATGGAAAGGTTGTGTTTCTGCAAAGGTGTGGCTTGAATGTGCAAAGCTCTGTTGCAGAGGGGGCAGTTAGGCTGTCATGAGCTTATGGGTCAGGATTAGGGAGGGAACGGCAAGGCAGGGGATGTTATACCGAGCATCTGCAGCACACTTGCCCCATCAAGATGAGGAATTGGATAAAGCTGCCTTGAGACAAGAAGAAACATGATGTTGTGGTTTAAACCCAACTAAGCACTGGACACCTGCTCACTTGCTCCCCCCAGATGGGATGGGAGAGAGAATTGGAAGAGTAAAAATCAGAAAACTCGTGTGTTGGGATACAGACAGTTTAGTAGGTAAAGCAAAAGTTGCACACACAAGCAAAGCAAAACAAGGAATTAGTTCACTACGTACTGTTGGCAGGCAGGTGTTCAACCATTTCCAGGAAAGCAGAGCTCTGTCATGTGTAACAGTTACTTGGGAAGACAAACGCCATCACTCTGAACATCCTTCCCATCTTCTTCCTTCCGCCAGTTTTAGATGCTGAGCATGATGTCACATGGTATGGAATATCCCTTTAGTCACTTGGGTCCAGCTGTCCCAGCTGTGCCCCCTCCCAACTTGTGCACCCCCAGCCTGCTTGCTGACATGGTGGTGTGAGAGGCAGAAAAGGCCTTGACTCTGTGTAAGCACTGCTCAGCAATAGGAAAAACATCCTTGTATTATCAACACTGTTTTAATCACGAATCTAAATCACAGCCCCATGGTAGCTACTATGAAGAAAATTAACTTTATCTTAGTTAAAACCAGTACATGTGATCATAGGCTCTGACTCTATCGGAGGACTTGAGCCACCCCAATAATTGCTGCGGTGAAGCATGGTACTTGTATTTTTGCACATGCTGGTAGACAGGTCGGTGGAGTGGGAGTCAGCAGTGCCCCTTCAGCAGCAAAGAGTGATTGCACACTGGGCTGTGCTAGTAAAAGCAGGCTGAGGAATTGTGGTTTGCATCTGCTTGGTAGCTGTGAGGCTGTGTCTAAGAGTACTGTGTCCAGTGTGGGGCTTTGCAATACAGGTAGATGGGCAAACAGGAGCCAGTCCAGGAGAAAGCCACCAAGCAGAATCATGGGCTGCAGCATGTGGTGTATGAGGAGAGGCTGAGGAAGCTGGGTTTGTAGCCTGGAGAAGATAAAACCTAACTTCAGAAATGCTTGTTTCAGCTGCCTAGTGGATGGGAGTCAGAGAGGAGGTGAAGCTTGGTGTTTCTTGCAGGGGCTTAGCAAAGGAATGGAGACAAAATGGACACAAGCTGCAGCAAAGGGCCTTCCAGTTGGATATAAAGGGGAAAAAAACCCCTTAATGGTCAGACTCTGGCACATGTGCTCAGAGAGATGGAGGGATCTCTGTTCTTGTTCAGTGTTTAACTGAAATTAGCCCTGCTTTGAGCAAGGACTGGAACGAGAGGCCTTGATTTCTCTTCCACCAGAAATTGCTCTGTGTTAGGTTTTTCACTACTTTTTTGTTCTTTTCTAACCTGCAACTCTCCCTGCAAAGCATTGCAAATAGGCTTTATTGCCTCTGTCATTGTGGTTAGCAGCTCTGGAAAGACCTTCAATACTTTTCCAAGTAGAGGTCAGTACTCCGTAGCTACAGACTTATTTCAGGCAGTTAAACTAATAGGTGGTGGCCTGCATCTTCAGTAAGGGACGGGAGAATGTGACCAACTTGGAGGTTTGTCTAAATGG
This sequence comes from Mesitornis unicolor, assembly GCF_000695765.1. Lineage (NCBI taxonomy): Eukaryota > Metazoa > Chordata > Aves > Mesitornithiformes > Mesitornithidae > Mesitornis > Mesitornis unicolor. The sequence goes on from NW_010157669.1 coordinate 11,791, forward strand.
CTTAATTAAAATGCACTTTAAATGCTGGGAGTGCCTCTAATGCCTATAAGGAAGCTTCTGAAATACAGGTTGAATCTGAACTAGTTGCAAGACAGAAAAGTGATTTGTTATTGTCACGCAGATCATGATGCAATAAATATTTCACATGAAAGAATTTGTCATTCCAGTGACATGAAAATGGTCTTGGCTTCCCAGTAAGCCTCTAGAAATGTTAGAAAAATGTCACCTTTGTCATTCCAAATGTTCTCATCAGTAAGTCCCCTAGAGAAATGTTTGGAGTTTGAAGCTCTCAATACTGCTTCTTTAACCCTCTCCTCTCCCTTCATCTATGCTTACTATTTTCAAAACTACTAGATCTCTTATATTTTCATTAGATTTTTCTTGTAAAACTGAGGTTGATAGTTAGTACTGTCTAGAAACATTAAAGTAAAGCTCTACTAGCCTGGCATGTCATACAGGCCACATCTCCAGGAAGGAATTTCCATCAAAATCCCAGACACTTGAAACTCATTACAAAGTTTAGATTCTTGTATTTCAGGAGACTTATTTTTCATTTTCTTGTTTGAGGAGAGAACAAGGGGATGTAAATAAGACCTGAAAAACTTAACCCTGAAAAAGACTCCTTTTATAACACCTTCAGGTGTGGGAAATACACTGTTGCTGTTTGAACTGGAGAAGTGTCTAAAAGCTGTTTGTGTTCTGCATGTTATCCAAGCGATTTGTTTTCTAGGTCAAAGATCAGCAATCAGAGTTTTAAATCTGTAAATTATAGGTGGCAGTCAGTGGTGCAGCACTGGAGCAGGTAGTCACAGTATCTCTTCCTTGGTACTTTCAGCTCGCCCACTTCATCCTGCAAGTCCTCACTTGGTGCAGAATAAATACAAGGATGAAGCTTTAGTCATTTTCTTATGCATCTGAATTTTGAGAGTTAAGTGAAATTAAAATTAAACTAAAATTTGGTTGGAACTGTCAAATCGGTTTTCAAATTTTTAAGAAATCAAATTGCTTTTTATTTAGAGAAATGTGAATCTGTAGCTGCCATGCTGTTCTTTTGCTCTCAGCCTGCCAAAAGGAGGTGGATGGCAATTACTGCAGTAGTTAAATTTTACTTGGAATCTGTGTTTAATTATTCAAGATTTTTTTTAAATCACAGCTATAAGTTAATGAACTTTATAGTTAAAAAGTAAATGATATACTCTGTTTCCATATGAAAACTTTGACTATGTACATGTGCAATGCTCTCTGCTATGTCACAGTGTCCTCGATGGTTGCTATTTTGAACATCATATACAAGAATATGGTATATATATTATATATGAAAGAACAGTGAACATTAACTTCTACTGAGTTTAATTTCTATCTACAAACAGTGGAAAAGTGGCATGTTAGGAAACTACAATCTAATCTTTTTGCAAGATACTTTTGTCTTGACATGTAATTTAATTTCATTTACCATATATAAGGATTTTAAGTCTTTTATGTTTTGTTTACTTACAGTTTTGAGTTTCTCCTCTGTACAGAATTAATGCATATCAAGAAATACTTATTTTTTAGGGCAAAGAAGTAGAACTTGTTCAGTATGCTCTTAGTCTGCACAAGTTTAAGAAAATGCACAGGTTAGCAATTTAGAAGTATTACAGTTGATGAACTGTAATATATCTAACCTCTTAATTTTAATAATATATGAACACTTGCAAGGAATAAAAAACTTACAAAAAATAATAGTGGAAATAACTTTCCTCAGCTCTCTCTAGTCTTTGAAGACCATGCAGTAATGTTGTATTATCATTGGATTCCCAAATGCTGTATTTAATTAAAAATGAAGACGGGCATTGTGCTGAGAAGCAGACTTAGCTACTTTCCATCCTTGGTTTCTCTGAAAGGCTCTGGGTGGGGCAGTTTCACTGTATGAAGTTTACAGACGTTCCCATGACTGTGCAGTACTTGATGAGTTCCTGCTCTGTTGTCTCCATTGTTCTTGTATGAGAAATGGAGGTTTATTAATAACTCTTAAAAGGTGGCCCTTTGTTTTCCAGAAGCCTAAATAATATGTTGATGGAATGGCAATGTTAAAAAGGGGGGAAAAAAAAGTATTGTGAAACTGGTTATTCTTGTCTTTATTTAAATTAGGATCTTTTTGCCTTCATGTCCTTGTCACTCACTCACACTAGCTGTTTGGTATGTAGGATTTCCTTGGTCTTCTGTCGTCAGAATTCAGTGTGAAGGTTTTTTGTTTGGTTTTGAGTTGTTTCGTAGTTGACTTACACTGTCTGTAACTGCTTTAAATCAAAAGGTGTAGTAATGCTTCTTTGACTATAGGTTGTCACTAGTTCCCTTGTTATTGGCATTGCCACTAGTGTTCATGTAGCTGTTTGGTTCCCCTTCTGACGGGGGATTTAGCATGCTGAAGTAGTCAAGGGTGTAATGTCATACTGCATCTAATCCAGTAAAACTAGGCAGTTGCCAAAAGGGGCAATCCCAGTTCCCCTTTCTGGCCTTCAGTTCCTGCTGCTCCCTTTTTAGTCTTATAGCTACAGTACAATTTAGTTTGGCTTCTTCACCAAAGAAAAAAAACTAATTAGAAAACTAATCCATGAAAAAGTGAGGAAAGTTGTCATCTAAAATGAATCCTTTTGCTCTTCTGCAGCCGGTCCATGGCCTGCTATCATAAATATGTGAAAATTAACATCTTAAATAAATGCAGATCAAGCAATACAAAAAGCATGTTCTTCAGATTTAATAACCTGATTAAAAGTGTTTGCTTTCTCTTTGAATCTTGACATTTTAGAGTTTACACTAATTAATTTATATTGTGAGTTGGTTTACATAATTTGCTACAGGATGATAAATTTGATATCTATGTATCCTCGAATTGCAAAAGGGTCTGAGTCTGGAATAGAGCTTTTCACTACCATTGCTCAATAAACCTGCTGCCTTTCTCACAAATTCACTATGAAGATGCAACTTGAATATTTTTATTTTAGGCTATGAAAATTTTGGCATAATGTATGCATGGAAATAAATTAATAAATCAAGTCTTTTGTAACAGTGGGAAGACAGAGAACATGTTTCTGAAGTGTTTAGGAGATACTTGGAGGGTCTTGTCTTATGAAGCACTTTTGTCTGTACAGTTCCTTGAAGGTAAGAGAGTATGTAGTCCAGCAAAATTGTGCTGGGTTTTTGAAGTGGGACAGGATTTGCTGTGTAAAAAAATCTTATGATCAAAATCAACTTTGCTGGTGGATTGTCTGTGTTTTTTTTTTTCTTCTGTAAGCATGTATGTTTAAAAGTTGGGAACAGTGTTTATCATGCTGTGAAGCAGCAGGTTGATACAGGGTGAGAATTTTCCCTTTTTTATTCCAACTCCTCTTTTGTGGAGCTGTTTAATTCATTAAGGGTAATAATTCAGTCATTTCTTAACTGAGAATGAGGAGGAGTGTTGAATCAAATCTAAATAGTGCTGTTACATAAAATTCTAGTCTGAACAGCAGTTCTCAGTAATAATTAAAAAAGTAAAGTTTACTCTTATTTGGGAAACATAACTTTTGAGAAACATAAGTAAAGGTTTGTTTTCCCTTTCTATATCTTGGATAGCTGACTGTTACTGTAAGTAATATATATTCAGGCTGTGGAATGGGAAATGAAAGACACCTGGTTTTGGTTTTAATTGTGACTGGGGTCATAGTGTAGGTTGGATGCACAGGTGTATGAAAGTTTCTTTGGAATATGGACAGGAACAACACTTCTTGCGTTAAATGTTTCAGTATTTTCAGGACACAAGTCTCATACAGCAGGGCTGGTCTGCCATGAGAGTGTGGAGTAGTCTTAACCACCAAGTGAACCATCAGTGGGGGCTGGTGAGAGGGAGATGCTGGACCCTCTTTGGGTCCCTACTGCAGGGAATAGGTGGCCTTCTGTCCTGTCCAGAGAGAAGCAGTGACAAGCTGTCGTCATTGCCTGCCTGTAAAAATGTTCCTGAAGATCCCTTTCTTTATTTCTTTGAAACACAGCTGGCAGCCTGCGGCTCTTGGCCATGGGGAGATAGGTGTATGATAGCACCATAGCACTGCCAGCCTTGCCCCACAAAAGAAAAAAAAGAAGTTTCCTTTCTGCTTCTTTTACTTTTTGTTGTAGGAAATTTCATGCCTCAGAGCCCTGCAGCTCTTTGCTTTGAGATGCTTTCTGGCTGGAGGAGGCAAAGCAAGCTCTGTCTGCTTGTGTGCTGCTGCTGCTTTATTTGCATATGCTCCAGAATGTTGCCAGGCACTCCCTTCCCTCGAGGACTAAAAATATTGCTGTTGCAGCAGCCTGCTTCAGGAGCAAGATCTTAATTGCATCAAGTGGTACCCTGCTGGCAATGATAAGACCCAGGATTTTATTTTTCTGCTGAAGAGTTGTTCTTTACCTTGCTGAATCTGCTGGAATTGGAAAATGTATAAACACTTGTGCAAAAATAGTGAATTATTGGTAACGTATTTGAGAATAACTAAGGCTGCAGTGAGTATCTTTGGAGAAGAGAACATTATATTTGAGTCAGTGATGCTTTTTCTGAGAATCCTGTGTTGTGTTACAACATAACAGCTTCTACAGCTTTGATTGTTATAGAAAATAGTTACTTTGTGCCTGGTACCCATGTAATGTAATCTCATCTCAGGGTTTTATTTTCCTATCTCTAGGCTTTGACATAATGCCTAAATGGTATATGTAGGAATTAATGTAGGGTGGGGAAGAGTATGTTGCTTTCCTGATATGTATTAATTTTGTGTTATAAGAATGTAACTGATGTAGAAGAGTGAACTCTGATTATTTGGAAGAATTAATGCATTTATTGAATTTAAAGCATTTATTGAATTTAAAAATTGTATCTGTAAGTAGACTGTTCTGAAGTTGTAAATATCCAGTATTGTTTTCATGGTAGGACAGTTTGGAGACTAATTAGGTAAATTAAAAAAGGCAGGACACTGAAGTTTGGATGTGGCTTTCTCCTATGTTGCTTAATCTTTCAGGCTGAACAGCAGTGATCCTGATGTGGAGCACTTCTGTCTGGCTGCTTAATAGCAAACTTTGTGTATGCAGTGCTCTGGAAGTGTGTGCACTGTGATTTCTCTGGCTCCTCAAGGGTCTAAAGCTGCCCCTCAAACCTTGGACTCTGCCTTACTAGGAACTACTTCAGTAGAGCTGCAAGAAATAGTGTATTCATGATTGCTTCAAGTTATACATTTGAGATTAAAAGACAGTAGTAGCAAGTTCAGTCCAAAGACCTGCCCTGTAATAGTGGAACGAAGGCCAATTTCTAGTACTAAGTACATCCTGAGGGCATCAGATACTTGCCTGGAGATCCTTCGATTGAGTTCACTTCTGACTTGAGGGAGAAAGTATGGCAGGGTGGAGAAGAGCAGCAGGTAGCAATAGTACCTCACACTTTTTGTGGTGGCAGTGCTGGTTTCTGCCAGCTTAGAAGTATTTGGGACTGTGGATTGAGGACGTAACTTCCTAGCCAGCTTCAGCCAACATCAAGATACAGCTGGCCTTGTCCACAGCTGGCAAAGCCACCCAGAGCAAGCTAGTTCAGGTGGAAAGCTAACACAGCCCCAGCAAATGAAGGTGTATGTTTAAGGAGCCTGCTACTGGGAGCATCGCCTCGGTGTCAACTTGAGGTGTCTGAAACTGCCTTTACCAGATTACCAGTTTTCCTTCTTCTATGCTGTATGGCTTGCCTGTGTAAAAAGTAAAACCGTCTTGCAAGCCATACCACTGAGCCAGGTAATGCTTGGTCTCTATGACTTTTTTGTTTCTGCAGAGGAGAGGTTTCAAAACTCTCTGTTTAGGTCTAGAACTGTGGATCATTGCAAAATCTTTTAAGCAGCTAGGAAGATCATCAGAGTACAAGGACCACTGTAATCTTACTAGGATAACAGCATTGTCTTTGTAAGAATGTAGACATTACAGGTAAACTGTAAGATGCATCACTGTGGGGCTGTTTGTTCCTGGTTTGCTGTTAATCTGTTGTATTATACAATATCATTTCTTTGCTAGAAGCCTGTAACTGCACATCCCCCACTTAAAACAGTAAAGACTTTAAATTCTGAATTGAGGATGTATATATGCTGTTGTACTCCTTCACTGTCATCTTGAAAGTTGTTATTTCAGCAGGCTATATCTTTTAGTTTAGCTTTGTAACAGTGGTTTTCAGGGAGGGAAGCTGAGAAGTATTTTGATATTACAGAAGTATTTATAGCATGCTCTTAACTGAGGAAAGAAAACCAACTTTGTGCTAGTATGTTAAGAAGAAATGATAACAGATCGCACAGTTTGGGCAAGAGCAGGTGGGAAACAGAAGAACAACTTGAGCCATTTAGTGTGGGGGGAATACATGTGAAGGTGCAGGCTGCTTTTTTGACAGACATTGTAGGACGAAACCTTGTTTACCTGGGTGCAAGCCTCTTGCACAGGCCTGTTGGAATTGGCTGGGCTTTCGCTTTCTGAACTACAGGCCTTTGTGCATGCACACGTACTTGAGAGAGCTGAGAGCTTACACAGATAAACAACTTGTGACACTCACTCTAGCATAAGATTTTGGACCCAAATGATATTGAAGGGCCAAATTGTACCAATTCCATTCAAGTAACAGAAATATTTTGACCTGTTGCTTGGTATTTTCTCTCTCATGCGTAAGATGTGCTAGAGCGGTATGTGTAAAACCCACCCAGAGATCAGCGTTCAGAGTTGATGATGAAACAAAAACCTGCATTCAAATCTTGCATGCTCAAAGTACTGGAAGAACTGGTGCTTATAGTGGGTCCCCTGCAAGGCTGCTCCTGCTGTTTGGGTAAATATTGCTGTCAGAGACCAGAGCAACTTCTGTCTGTGCACAGTGTGTAAGCTGAGTTGGGGTTTGGAAGGTCAGCGATGTTAAAACTGCAGTATATAAGTAAAATAAAATGGCTTTTGATGGTATTACTCTCTCTAAAGCTGCTGGTTGCTTATTCCTCAGGCTTTGTGTTACTTTTATGTTATTTTTATTTCAAATTGTTTATGAAGATCGTTCCAATTTCATAACAAAATCTTTTGTGCATAACTAAGCACTTTCAAAAGCATGTGTGGGTTGTCTAGATAATTTCCATTGTTATTTATTTGTGCTTATCTGAGAAACTTTGGAAGTTATTTTTATAAATGCATCTAATTCAGATTTTATGGGGTGAAATGACCTGGGATGGTCCGGGTGATTTTTATGCTGCTCTAAGTTATGTGCTGGAGTAAAGTAATTCTCAATATCAGGCTTCAGATACCTGTTTTGGGCTCCTGTGTGCCCATCTTAGGTATCTGTCTTAATACTTCAAAGGCTGTAAAGTATACTGAAGTTCTTTATCATGAGGAAAATGTTGCAAATTTAAAGTGATGTTTATTGCTTACCTGAGGCAGCGACAACTGGACTTCGACTGTTTTTTGTGAGAGAGATGATGTTTGTCTCAGGAAGGATTGTATCACCAAGGAGAAGGGTTCTTAGGAACCTGCCTTGCTTATTTCTGGCTGGAAATCACAAATGCTTCACAAGCACTAAATATTCATCAACTGCAACCACTTGCTCTCATGTGGACTTCCTCCAGGGTGTTGAAATCCCTGGTGCTTTGTGTGGAAAAGAAAACCCAGTTAGAACAGGCTTGGCTTTGCCCTGCCCTACCATTGAGGAGGCAGTACCTGAAGCTGTGGTTTATTACATTATTCTGGTAATTTCTCTAGGATTGGAAATGAAGAATTTATCAGTTTTATATGTGTGGGTTAAGCTAAGCATTTCCGGGAGGGTTTACCTTGGTTACGCTGGATTAAGAAGAGATCTGAGTTTGAAAGAAATGTGAGGAAAACCAAAATAATGGTACATGAAGTGTTTGCCACTTTCCTTTGTATAAAGGAAATGTGAAATGAAACTGGTATAAATGTGCATATCCTGGAAATTTCGTGGTAAGGTGAAAGTCTTAGCATATCTTAAAGCAGTCTTTAATATGCTGCTTTTGTAAGTGGTGTTTCTCTGTTAAAATTTTCTATAATCAAGTTAGCTAGAAAAGTTGATCTTATTCTGCAGTCATAGAAACTCTTCAGCAGGCAGGGAATACAAATTTATCCTCTTCAGAAGTCTTGGCTGTTGTATAGCCAGGGGAGTTACACCCTTTAAGATCTTAAAAGCAAGTCAGCTTCTTCACTAAAAGAGTGTGTTCTTAATTTGATTTCAGTTTTAACACTTTTTTCCCTGTGTTCTGTGGAATTTTTAGTTAGTACAGGTTTTCCCCATGAAAAAGTCTAGCAGAATTTGGGATGTTGTTACTCCTCTGCAGTAGTAATTAAATATATATATTACTCATTATTAAAAATAGGTATTACTGATTATATACAGATCCAGGTTTCATAATATGATTAAAAAAAACCCACAGTCCTTTTTCTGAGCAGAAGTGCTTGGAGGAAGCATTCTTCCTGGGTGCATGGAGAGGTGCAGAACTGCCTGGGGTTTTGCAGGATGTCGGTGGAGGAGAGATTAAAACCTAGGTACTTCCGTAATTCGGTTTGTTGTACAGCTCACTGGATTTTTTTGTGCTGGCCAATCTGGCTCAGGCATTAAAAATACTCTGTTCATTCTAACTCTGGTCTTATATTATAGTCTGTTAGTTTAGTTACTGTTTCCACAGACACCATTCTTGTTATCCTTCTGTGAAATCTGTATACAAATCAAGCTTGATTAATCTTTTCCCGTTAACTTAAACTTCTATATCTAGCTCTGTAAAAGCCTAGAAATACAATTAAACCCTCTTGAAAACCTCTGTGTTGTGGCACTATTGCGTGCAATAACCTTAATTAGTGTTGAAAAATGCTGCGTAGATGTAGCAAAGGAAGAAGCAATCTTTTCTGATGTCAAATGAGATGTAAACCATGGTGGAAAGTAAGGATTGTGATGAAATTTGGAAAAGTGTGTGCCATTTATTAGATGGAAGACAGATTTTTGTTGTCTCTTTTTTTTGGTGTGGAGTGTTAGTCTTTTATCTGTTAATAGTGGGTCCAAGAGATGCCTCTTATCAGTGATAAAACATGGGAAAGGATGAAGTGTTTCTAGTTGGATTCGGAATATCTAACAGAAACTTGGAGATAGGTGGGAAATTTTCCCCTCTCTTGCAGAGCACACTAAGCCTAATGTTACTTGTTATTGCACTTCAAAGCTGATAAATAGCCAAGGTTTTGAATAGCAGGAAAAAACCAGGGATTAGCATTTTGAAGTTGAAGAACAGTACTTGTGTTGGTTTTCAGTTGTATTAGCTGAAATTTTGTTTGCTATTTTTGTGGTTTAATTAGCAAATTTAAACAACTGTCTTGAAACAAAGATTTCATTTATGTTCTAGTATGGTTTTGCTCATTATAATTGTTTGTTTATCTTGACTCTGCTGCCTTAGATCTGTGGTTGAAAGTTTTGCCTTATTTTCCTTTCCCTTTCGGCTCTGTGGTAGAAACAAGTTACCTAATGTTGTCAGCTTTTGCTTGATTACACTTTCTTGGATTTTTTTATTTGCTGCTTTTTGTATTTAATTTCTTTTTCCCTCAGTCAAGCTTAATATTGAAAACAGTCTATCATCTGATTTCATTAGTACTTGTAAGCATTATGCATGGCTTATAGTTGCATTATCTTAGCGTAGCCCTTTCTGTTCAGCATCCTTCTATATATTCTTACCACACAGGAAATTGTTATGCAAAATGCGGCATGAACACAAACCTGTCAGCCTTATTTGTGGTTGGCAAATATGGGAGGGGAAAATAGAGCAGCGCTAGGAAGGTCATGAGATGTTAGGCTAATTAGCATGGTTTTGGCAGAGGAAAATTGTATCGTGCTGATCTGAGAGCTCTTTGAACTTGTCATTGTTGTGGACAAAAGAGGAAAAAAGAAGAATAAATTAGAACTTTCAAAATGCCTTTGACAAGTTCCTACCCAGGGAGCTGTTGAACAAGCTGAGGGAGTCATGGGATGAAAGTGAAGGGTTTGTTTGTATAGTGCTGTGTAAAAGGCACAAGCAGGGGAAAAAAAGAGTTTGAATCTTGGCAAAGATAAGGTTGAGAGGCCAGAAGCTGCACTTGAGATATTCTCTAATGATCAGGATAGCAGCTGGCTAGTAAGATACTGACACTTTTATAGGTGGTACAAGTGAGGATCAAAATTTAACAAAAACCAAAACAGGCTCGCTGGAAAGAATTGGGATGGTTTGAATTTTAATGATAAGAAATATAAAGCAATGTATATAGGAAGAAAGAATATAATCTGCCTGTGTCTTACAGAGCTTTACATGGATTCAGAAATGTTGCTGGGCTTCTGTGTGTCAGGTTGAAGGCAAGTCTTTGTGGAGTTGGCTTTTAAAGATAAGGTATTGCAGTGTTACAGAAATTGTTGCTGCTGGTCTTTCTCAAGCACAAAATGTATTAAGTTACAAGAAGGGATTCCATGTGCGTATGACTGCTTGAGTTATCGACTGTGTAAAGACCTCTTGGAAGAGAAACTAAATGCCCTGGCTTTAAATGTAAGCTACCAGAGGGCAAGATGGCATCTAATGTAGAGGATGGACTTGAATTTTACCTGTTCTTGCATGTCTGAGATCAGTCAACAAAATCAGAGAAACTAGTTTTATACTGCAAATTTTAATATGGAAATCATGGAATGGTCAGTATCTTAAGCAGATTGGATAAAGCCACCAAACCCTGGTTTCCCATCCCAGGCAAGAGCAGTATTTTTCTAGATTAAAATTCACTCTAATGGGATAAACCCTCCAAATGTGTGTGTTGCATTCTTCTGAATACTTTTATTAAGTGAAGAAAGTGTTTTAAAGTAGAATTTCATGCTGCTTTGCAGGTAAGAAAATATGAAGGTATTCATGACTATTGCCTCTTTATGGACTGATGTGTGGTGATATTTTGATAATTGAGAAGTAATAAATAGGTTTACAAATCCTGCATATCACCTCAGAAGTGAGAGGATAGAACATCAGAACTGTGCAACCTCTTGTGTGTTTGCCAGTACTGTAAGTGCTAAAGACCAAGCAGGGTGACGGTAAGAACGTATGAGTATACTTTATTGATAAGTTTTCAGTGAATCCGGTCGTGTTTTTGCCAAAGGAATTGTTTCCAGATTATAGGACTGAAAATGACCAAGTTACTTGGTTCCTATGAAAAGGAAGAAGTTGGCCAATACTACCCCTAGTTTCAGTAATCTCTGCCAAGGCTGAAGATACTTTGAGGGGAAGATCTGCAGATGTTTTGTTGTTTGATATATTTTTTTTTTTAATTAAAAAACCTGGTCTTTACAAAGTGTATTTGTTTACTGGTTGCTGCTGGTGCTTCAGAGAAAAGTTTGTGGTGCGAGTCTTAAGTCTGCTAGGTAAATTGTAGGGATTTTTTTAAGAAAGATGGCAATGCATCTGCTGTGAAAGAGTTGTGTAATTCTTGTTATTTCTCCAAAGCATTTGACAGGAGCCTGAAAGCTAGACATTGTGCTCAGAAACACCAGTGGGGATCAGAATTGGAAATTATTTGGCTGTTATGATGTTACTTAACACAAATCTTGTTCTGCATAAATCCTGCAGTAGGTATCTTAAGTATATTCCTGTCTGCTTCTCACAAGCTCTGTATACATGCTGAAACATTAATGTATCTTCTGGAAATTCCCCATGTTTCCTATCCTTTCTGGAAATAAAGCGCTATTATGGGTCAGAAATGTCAGTCTTTAAGCTTATTTATTAAGGCAGTAGTTGAATGGGTAAATGTAGAGGTAGGATTCTTATCCTGTCTTTTTAATTGATTTTGTTTGGTATAATACATAAGGTTCACTGGTGTGCGTAGAACATTTTCTGCAACAGAATGGCATTCCTTTTGAATTTTTTTTGTATACAGAAATGTACTTCTACCTATCCAGGGGTCTGTCTCTCTCGGGTTGCCTCAGAAAAAGCCTTTGTTTCTTGAGTGACTGTCTTTACTAATTAGCTGAGGCAGTGCACTTTGTTAACCTCTGTGTACTGTTTCAAGTGTCTAGCGCTTTCTGCAGAACACTGTGTGGTGTAATGTAGAGATTACTACTTTCAAAATTATTTTAAAAATTGCCATTCCCGATGCAGTTTACAAATGTAAATGTTCCTGTTGTTGAAACAGATGCATTTTTCTGCCAGTAAGCAAAACAGTAGAAATAATGTGGTGAAAGCTGTCCTTTCTCTGCTTGCAAGTCTCTAAATGAAATTAACTTCCCTGCTGAAGCCAAGATGTTGATAGATGGCACGTTAATGTGATTAACCAGAAATCAACACAGTATATCATGTGTGGAGGAGGGTAAAGTTCTTCCTTCATATACCTAAAGTGTGACCAAAGAACACTGAACTTTCTGGGATTCCAAAATGAACAATATCGACTTCCTTTGTTTAACTTGCAGAATAATGCAAAATATGTAAAGATGACAGTGTTAACTGGTGCAAAAAAGAAAGCAAGAAATATATGAAAGTTCATTTATATTCTAGTGGGGAAAATACAATTTAATGCTCTGTCACTCCTCACTGAGATTTATGCTTGCTTTCAGCACTTAAAGAATATTTATTTCACTATTAAAAAATACCCCAACAAACAATGTCAGGGAGCTGCAGCAAAGACACGCTGAAGTGAAGGCAAGCTGGGAGACATGACAGAGACTGTAGCCTCCATTGGTAAGGACTCAGTGCTCCAATACCTTCATGGGGCAAACAGGGTATATCTGGTGACAGTAACCAGGTTTGGCCAACAGCCTGGATCTCAAGAAAAGTCTGTAGTGATGATCTGAGGTGAAGGAAGGAAGTCAAGTCAGTGAGTCACGGTATGGATCAGCAGGTGCATGGCCAGGCCACAGGTATGGTTACAGCATTGCTCAGGTGAGAACCAAGGATGAGTGCTGTAGTTTGAATGCTGCTCATGAACAAAGATGAGGAGGCCCCAGACAAGGCTGCTTACACCTCTTATACAACTCTTCACAATGGTCTTTACTGGTAAGATTTGCCCTCAGGAATCCCAAGCACCTGAAACCAGTGGCAAAGTCTGAAGCAAAGAAGACACAACCTTATTTGAGAAGGATCATATTAGCAGACATTTAAACAAAATTGACACACACAGGTCCATGTGACCCAAGGAATATACCCACAAATGCTGAGGTATCTGGCCAGAGTCATCGTGGAACCAATCTTGATTGTTTCAGAAAGGTCATGGTGGTTGGACTGGGCTTCTGAAAATAGGAGTGATGTTTGCTTGCTTCCAATCCTCAAGAGGCGCAGAAAGGGCTATCTAGGAAATCACAGGTTGGTCAACCTCATCTTTATCCTTGGGAAGGTGAGTGAGCAAAACATTGCTAAATCTACTAAGGGCAAGATGGTGATTGAAGTAGTTGGCATGGACTTACAAAGGGAAAATCATGCCTGAATAAACTGATAGCCTTCTGCAACAAATTAAGTAGGTTGTTGGATAAGGAGAGCCACAATGAATATTGTTTTATCTTGACTTCAGTGACAGGCTTTTGTCACTGTCTCCCATTACATCTGATGAAGTATGGACTACATAAGCAGACAGTGTGGTGGACTGAAAACTAGCTGAACTGCCAGGCTCAAAGGGTTGTGATCATGGGCATGAAGTCCAGCTGGAGGCCAGTCAGTAGTGGTGTATCCCAAGGGTTGATACTGGGGCCATCCTTTGAGATACCCAAAATGTGACTGGACAGCCCTAGCTGTCCCTGCTTTGACTGCCCCAACCTCATTGCTCAGTGTCCAGAGGTGCCTTCCAACCTCAAGGATTCTGATTCTGTGATCCAAAGTTGCACAGCTGCGCAGTGTCAATGTTGACTTTGATCACAGGTAGCTAAACTCTGCCAAGAGTGGGGTTTTTTTCCTACAGTGTGAGATTTTCCTGTTTAATAGCTGTTCTTTCATAGACTGCTGGATGACTTTTTTTTGTGGTGCAGGGAAAGGATTAATCGCATGGTACATTCTGAGCTTCAGCATACCTACAGAACAGATGTTGATGTTTGCACTTGAAACAGCTTCGCTTCAGTGTTGTTCATTAGATACCCCAACTGTTTAAAACCACAGAAGCATGACACAGACTAAATAACCTTGCTTTTTCAGCTCATACGTTGTCCTAGTTTCATCTGTTCTTTTATCAGGAAAGTTGGTCAATGGATACAGCTGTAGAGAAAGGATAGATAGAAACTGCTGGGTAAATGTTTTAATTCTAATCATTGTTATGAACTTCTTATTTAGGTTGAATTTGGTTGAAGCTTTTGTGATGGATCCAGAACTCCGTCAGTGCCTTCAAGAAGATCTCTTACGTCGATTCCCAGATCTTAACCGGCTGGCAAAGAAATTTCAGAGACAAGCAGCAAACTTACAGGACTGTTACCGAATGTATCAGGCTATTAATCAACTGCCTAATGTTATACAAGCACTAGAAAAACACGAAGGTAATGCTATCCCTGTCTATTTTAATTTTTCTCTGCTATTTTGATGATGCAAAAAATAGTGTGTAGACTTCCAAAGATTACTTTTTTCCTGTGTACTTTTGTTGCAAGAATAAAGCTTACAGACATTTGAATTTGAAAGGAGCTGAAATTCTGAAATACCAATGAGATGCTTAAAATTAAAGACAGCCAAATCTTTACACAAAAAAGCATTCCAGTTAGTATGTAGCTGAAATACTTGAACTGTTGGTAATGGTTTGGTAACCTTTGACATTGACTTGTCTCTACAAATTCCTAACCAACGGTGTGTGGATTATGATCCTAAACAACCTTTTAGACTATATTATTGTGTTCCTTTTGAAGGCACTGCACTTGGATTTTAATGAAAAGAAAAAAAAATCCAAACAAATCAAAACAAGGACAAGAACCCAAACAAACAAAACAAACCAAACAACAACAAAACAGTTTAGGCATTAACAGTAGAATTTGAATGCCGCTTCTTTTTTTTACAATTGTAATATTCCTGTGTTTGATAAGAGTAGCATGGCAGGGTTTCTTCTAATCTTCATTAGTAGGAAGCTCAATGCTATGACAAGGAAGTCTAGAAAGTACAAAATTTGATACTTCTTTTCCTTTTTTATGTATTACCAAGAAAATGCAGAATAAGATTAGTGTCAGCATAACAAAGGCAATTCAATATAGCAACAGCAGCCCTAGCCTGTCAGAAAGCATATTATTCTAGAAGCCAAATTATTTGTTTGAAAATTGCTTTGCCTAGACCAAGCACCAAAGCTTTAAAGAGAAATAATTTTTGAAATGGTACAGTTACAAAAATTTCCTTCCTGAATTTGAGTAGACAGTAATATTACCCAGTATATTATATTTTTCTGTATTACAGTTTTATGACTTCAAGTAACGAAACTTATCTTCTAAAATACTAATCTTAAAATAAATTATTTTTTGTTTGCTGGCTGTATTACTTGTATTACTTTCAAAAGCAGCTAAGATCTAAAACTGGGAAGAATTGGCAGATACAATTTTTCTTTTTTAAGAGCTGTGCCACGCTTTAGCTGCCTCAGTCATGTTTCTTTGGCTTTTCCAAACAGGCTTTGCTTGGTTTTGCCCTTGCATGGAGCTCTTGGATTTCTATCTTGAATTTAGGTATTAGTTCAAAATGTTTGCTTCCCATCTTTACTTTTTCTATCAGTTGTCATTTGGATCAACAGAGTTTCTTGTTTGTAATACTGGGACAGGAAAACAATTCAATTTTTAGAAGTTTTGAGGAGCAGGCTGTGTAGGGCAAACTGCTAAGCTCACCATATGGAAAAATTAATGGACTGCAAAAAGTTCTTGCTGTTTTACACATGAATCAGTCAGCGTTAGTAGGGCATTTATCACCATATTTCTAAGATAATTTAAAATAGGTGAAATGTTTTGGTTTTATTTTTCTTTGTACTTGTATGCCCTTGTTTAAAGTACAGGAATGATCTGGTAACTTTGAATGTGTGTGACTGATTCAGACTGAATCTGATGATCTTCCTGTTTAAGACTGTACAAAATATTTTAACTCGTCAAGAGATGGAAAGCCAGAAAGATTTTTGACAATTCTGGGTATCTGCCAGTTTCAGAACTTCTATTTTCTTGTGAATGGCTATGGGGAGATAGAGCAACTACACCATGAAGTGATCGACAGTGATTTCCTTTCCCTCAGTATGAAGTACTGCGTGATTTTATGGATGATGAAAGCTGAGGAGGGGGATAATGAGCAAAGATTACTTTTTTTGTTGTTTTTTTAGACATAGGAAACCTGCATAAGATGGGAAAGGGCTCTGAGTGATCAAATCATTTTGCTGTTGCTGGCAAAAGGGAGCAGTTGTTCATTACTCATCGCTGAGGCATAAAATCTAGATACTTAAAAGATGTCTGTCTTCGAGAGACTGCTGAAGCATCTTTCTTCTCATCTCAGACTGACACTATTTTAGGCCTGTAATTGACTGAATTTTATAAGCAGCCTTCTTTTGTGCATTAATACCATTAATTCACAAATCTTATAAAGATAAGCGCGTGTATGAGTCCTGGAGGAACTGTATTGCTAATGTTCTTCCAGCTCATGTTTTGCAAGTCTGTGATGTCCTCTTTATCTGCCTTCTGATCATTGTATTATTCATGAATCTTGCATCTCAGCATCCCATGTGACACTGTACTGAATGTTTTGAAAGAGCCTGGATTAGGTCTACAGACTTCGCTTGGTCTTAGGCAATCAGTTATCTTAGACAGATGTTGCCCTATACAGGTATGATCTGCCTCTAGTACACTGTATTTTATCCCAGTTTACATTTTGCTCCATTTTTTCTAAGACTTCTTTTACCATCAAACTGGCTGGTTTAAGTGCATTTAGTTGTTGAGATTTGTCTATTTTCTCCTGATAGTGTGCTTTCACACTTTTGTTTGCTGCCGGGATAACTATATAAATATAAATATTCAAGTTTGAAGATTGGGGTTTGATTTTTAATTTCTATACAACGGTTTTAACCATATTAATAGTAAAGTCTTTAATGCGTGTAATAAACACTTATCCTTGCTTCAGGAAATTATGGTTTAAATTTAAAACTGTACCTGGGAGCAGATAGACTTTGTGATAATAGGCATCTGTGCAATTGATGGTACATAGGTCTACTCTTTTTTCTCTCAATGGTTGACTTACATACTAATAATGTTGAGTAGGAGCAAAAGTGGTTTTTTACCATGCATATTTTACATGAGTTGATGAATGCACGTGAAAGACAAGTTGGAGTTTAATTTAGAATTTTTCAATGGTGTTTCTTGCTCATATTCTCTTAATGCCAAGTGTTATCCTTTTAAGAAAAGCATACACATACAGCTTTTCTATATCCTCAGTGTTTACTGAGTCCACTCTTTTACTTACTTGAAGTGTTGGATGCTGAATGGGAAGTTGGATTGAAAGTAATGTGTAAATCAATTTTGCAATGTATCAGTTTAAACCATGTCATAAATATATGTAAAGACATCAGTATTTTATTTAGTTAATAAAACAATAGTTTATATTTTTTTGATCTGACATCTTTGTACGGTGTCTGAAAATGTATTCTTCAACAAATAATTAAATGGTATCATGAAACTTTCCTACTTCTTTCAAGAAAAGAAATGGTAATTGCTACTTTAAGTTCATGCACAGTCATTTTTCATTATTTCAGGAATACTGATGATCGTTTCATTGTGCGTGCAATGCACTCTTGTCAGCTGGTGCACTGGGAACTGCAAAGTTCACTCTGAAGAATGGATGTGAAACTCTTTTCTGCTCTTCAGTCTCTTCATTCTTTACTGCCTCCGTTTATTTTCTAGGTTGATTTAGATGTGTCTATTTACAGGAGGGAAAAAAAAAAGAAGGGAGAGATTTGGAATAAGAAAGCTGTATTTTATTTCAGATCTCTTAGTTTTGAAGATTTTTAGTTAGCAGACGACTTCATATTTACAAGTTCAGTAATCTCTTAAAAACATAGGTTTTTTCTCTATTAACAGATACTAAAGCTTTAACTTTAAAAGCATGGGGGAATGGGGAAGCAAAAAGGCATAGGAGGAAAAGGAAACAAGCCAGACTTTTTCTTTCTGCTTGAGTTACAGTGCTGAGAGAGAAGAGAGAGAAATTCTCTTGGGTAATCATGTCTCCACTGTGTGACTTGTATAAATTTGTACTGAAAATTTTCTTAGGAAAGATTAAGGCTTTTTCCCTAGTCTGGTAAGAAATTGGGAAGCTCTTGGAGCAGTCAGAGCTTAGTTTGTTTCTCTCTTAATGTGTGAAGCCTTGCCTGTGAATATCAGAGGCAAATGTAATTCTGTACATAATCTAATGGCTATAAGCTCATAGTATTGGATTCCTTTTGGGGCATTTTTATATAAATCATATAGTCAATAACATTAATCTTTCTGTAATTAAATCATAACTTGAAGTGGCTGCAAGGATGTAAACATTTGTTTACTATCGGAGTTTTCACAGCTGGCAGTTGAGTAGGTGCTTATATGTAGGCCTGAAGAAAACACTTCTTTCACAAAATTGGCAATATCTGTGCATGGAAAGTTAACTGTGAACTGCATTTTGGATTTGATCTTTACATTGTTCTACAGATTTCCAACCAATATGTGTGCTATGCATATATACTTAGTGCTACAGAGTCTGTGCTAACAAAATACATTGGAAAAGACAAATTTAATTTTGATGACTTCCTGTTACATGGAAAGGTCGGTGATTATAAAGATGCAGTTAAGTAGATAGTAATTTATTATTTTGTTTGTTTTTAGGAAAACAAACCCCAAAAACATATACCTCAATTTCTATTTATGTCCATATTGTAACCTACTAAATATTCCCATTTTTTCACAGTTTTTAATTAAGAAAAATTAAAAACTCTGAACTGTGATGGGACTTCTACTTTGTATCTTTAAAATTGGTTACTGTAGAATACAGTTTTTACTAAAGCCATTTTAGCTTTCTGTGTGCAATAATACACATAATGTTCAGATAGCAGGTTTGACTTCAAAGTGGTGTTTGTCTGTACTTCATACTAGAAGTGAATTAATACCACCAGATAGAAACAGAGATGACAGATTTAGGTACAATCAGAATATAAATTGAATAACACTTATTTTAGAAAATTATATGTGTGTCAGTGAAATAGTTATAATTAATAAAAATAAACCGGCTATATAGTTGTGCTGTTTATTTTGGATAAGTGAATTCTGGTAAAGTCATGGAGTTTTGTGTATGATGATTCTTCTTGTTTGTTCTTAACAGGAGATCACCAGATGTTGTTGTTGGCAGTGTTTATAACACCTCTTAATGATATCTACTCTGACTTCTCAAAGTTTCTGGAGATGATAGAAACAACATTGGACATGGATAAGGTAAGGGCTGGTGTGTGGGAGGAAGTTTACTTGGCAATTAAAGTTTCTTATTGAACTTTGCAATCTGCTCTACACTCACTAAATTAATTGATCATCTATATAAAGTACTTAGTGATCATTTAGTTGTGGAATATATGAAGACTCTTATTAGTATAGCATTTGAGTATCAAGAAGATAATCACCCACTGTCTCAAACTATCTAGGCATTGGGTACATGGATGCTGTGGACCTGAAACTTTTTAAAAGCCTCATCAGTATTAAAACTGGGGAAGTTATTTTGTTGCTTTTCAACTTCTTCATGTTTTCAAAGTTACTATGATATGTCTGAAATATAGAATGCAGCCAGAATATGTTTATTACATATTTCTCTGCTTCTATAAAGTTCATGAGACTCGGTTCTATTTGGTGGAAGTCTTCATAAGTAAGTTTGCCTTTCTGAAAAATTATTCACCTAGGTATAAAGACTGACTTTACTTTCCAGAGTAAAGATATTTCTCACTAGAGAGAAAGCTACTACAATTCTCTTAGCCTTGCAACCTCACTGCTTATAAAATATTACTGATGATAGGACTGTGCTTGCAAAGGAAAGCTGGCATTTTTTCAGAGGAAGATTTGGCCAAAGAATGCTGTAAGGAACATTCTTGTTCCTTAAATCTGTAAGAGAAAGGAGAATGGATGAGTATAAGTGCTTGATTAATTGTTGTTTAACGTCGAACACTTAGGGCACAGGCAGAACCACGAACTGTTGTTTAACTGGGTGAAACAATGCCAGGTGTTTTTGTGAGTTTTGTACATCGTTTTTTTCCTATGATTTTCATTAGAGAATTGGTGAGACACATTTTGAAATGTACATTCTTGGTTAGAAACATATTTAATGTTCCTTTCTCAATAAAATGTTTCAGGCATTTTGGAAAACTTGGCAACCTTTTAGGACTGTCATAAGTGTCAGTCTCAGCTGACTGTAGAAATATGAAATCTACTTAAGCATGTGCCAGGCATGGTAGTGAGGGCAAGGTGTTGAACTTTTGAAAACTGCAATTGCTCCAAAATTTTGAACATACATATTTTTCTTCAAAGGCAGAAGCACCACTTTTTATCTAGTTGTATTGTGTATGATTTCATCAACTGTGTTTTACTGTTTAAGGAAAGACTCTTTGATTGACATGTTGCTGTAATTTGTGATACATGCTAATGAAGAAATTTATGGCTTTATACTAGTTACAGACCATCTGTTGATGCAGTTTGTATGCCCTGGGACTCTTGTTTTCTTTGAAATGAATAGCTGTTCTAAGCCTTCACCCTTCATAGTCCAGCTCTTCAACTTTCTTTTTGGCTTCTACTTCAAAAATGTTTTGTTGTACTTCTAAACAGAATAACAAGTCAGTTATTTTTAGTCAAGTCCCATAGAATTCAGTGTGTCAGATTTGGTTGTTTTCCCCTCTAAGATACTGGAAAATGGCTGTAGAGAAACCAATACTGGTTTTACCAGAAGAACAAATCTCCCTGTGAATGTTGAAACTTGAACTGTGACTTGAAATTCCTCTCTGTTTTTTAGGGAGTTCAAATGAAATACCCAACTCTGTTCAGAGTGTGAATGAAGGACAGGTTGTCATAGCAACTAAATTATGTCAATAATCCGTTCTCATATAAAAAGAAAAATCTGAGTTCAAAAAGTGTGAGATGTGGTTATTCATTTACTTCACCATAATAAAACTTGAGAAACTGTCACTTCCATTCCTGTCTTTCACAGAATCATAAGGGGCCTTTGAAAAAACATCTACCCCAACCTCCTCCTCAAGTCAGCAAACTTCAAAGTTTGTTGGTGCTTTCAGTATATAGTATGTTGGTTTGAGTATTAAGAGCACAGCCCTTTGCAGAGGGACTTTGTTTTTCAGATCAGTTAGCTAGCTCAACATAGTCCCAGTCTGCAAATGATTTGCTGTCACCTTACTCTTTAGAGCATCTCTCAGAAATGTGACTCACTTGGGTCTTGCTTTGTGTAAGTAAACATATGCAGGTATCAAAGTGTGGTCAGTGCTGAGATGTTAGTCTGCTACTTACCACGTTAAGTATTTTATACTTTAAACATCCATTTCAGAGTAGCTCTGAGCAAAAACTTAAACTAAAAAAAATGCAGTGTGTTTAGTAGGACAAAAGAGAACGTTTAACTTCTTATATATGTTGCGTTAAGGGATTTGCTTTCATTATAAATCTTTGCGTGACTCTTGCTAATAAAAGGTTATATATAGAGTGAGTGTTCAGACCAATCTGTTGTGTGTGTCTGCATTCCTTAATCTCCTTAACCCTTAACTGATTCCTTAATCAGTATATCAGTGAAATGTCACAATAAGGGTGAGTATTTTTATTCTTCTTTTGGGGAGATCTGAGTGCAGTGATTTGAGTTCACTCCTATTTTCTTCAGTTTTTCTGGTGAGGTGTGGCCGTACTAGACCACAACTGATGGCGGATTCCTTAGGTACAAAGCACCGAGAACTCAAGTGCATGGTGTTCCACATTCCTGTTAACACTTGTCCTGCAACATTGTTGGCCACATTCACGCTAAGGGCTGCAGAAGAGAAAGGCAAAAGTTTGCTTTAAGTGACTTATCTAATTATAGCTCAGATGCTGCTGTAGGAAGGAGCACAGCTTGAGAAGAACATTAGAGGGTAATGTGAGTGTGGGCACCTGATGTTTTTGTATATTAATTAGTAGCACTAGTTTTTAATATTTTTAGTAAACCATAATAATTTTACTTTCTTAGCAGTTTAGCGGAAATTTTAATTAAATTTTAAAAGGTTTTCTATTCACTTGATCACACTTGGCTTTCACCTGGAGAGTGTGGTCAGATGGAGTACTTCTGCTTGTCACCTGCTAAGGGGTTACTTCACAACACCTGCTTGAGGAAGTAGCTGCCCTGTAATAGTTGGGGTGGGTAATGCGACATTTTAGAAACTGTGATCTTGCAAACCTGGATCTTGCACACTTTTAAATTCAGATTTTTCAGGCTGAGGTAATGGGATACAGTCTGCTTTTTTACTTTAACGCTCCTGTCCCGAAACTTTGCAGCAGCTCAGGATTTGTTTCTTGTGCCTCTGGGTTCATTTATCATCACAGGTCTGTTGCAGCTGTAATGGAGTTAGCAACAAGCACATGAAAACTAACTCCATCCCTGTGACTGCTGAACTTTAGCAGAGGGTGAGGCAGTAACATAGCATTTTTTGCATATTATAAGCTCTAGCCATGAATGGATCTTTGCTTGCAGTGAAATGAAAGCTTGTCTGCATTGAGAAGGCCCTGAAAAGTGGAAGTGCAGGGCATGGCTTTGGTTCTGGTCAGCTGCTCTGACACTGCAGCCTGGGTGAAGGCTGGACCTGACAGCCAGACTGGGTACCTGCTAGGGCTGCTGAGTGTTACAGGTCCTTGGGAATGTTACCTTCCTTCTCCTGAAGTTTTGGGATTTCTGCAGTTCATTCCAGACTTCTTACAATTCTCTAAAGCTATGAAACAAAATTACTTGCCACTTGACTGTCAGTCTTGGTTGTCTCATGAAGCCGGTCGTGACAAGGGCTGGTGTGCATGGTGTTTGCATCCCAGCCTTTCCGTTTTCTGTTTCAGATCCAAGATCTGCCCTGCAAAGCCAGGAATGGTCTTTTCTGCTGTATGCTTTGTCGTAAATGTTCATTACTCCTCTTTTAGCAGAATTAAGGGAATGGGAAGAGCAGGCATATCAGGCCCTAACAGGGATGTAACAGGGAATTAATTTGTTCATACCCCTTTCTTAATGCCTCCAAGTTTCAAAGTAGTCCTCTAAAATCTTGTAATCCATTGTTTTGTGGAGTCCATATCTCTGGTTATGCAGCTGGAGAACTTTGCCACTGCAGTGTGTTTGCATACAACACAACTGGAACCAAAAATTGAGTGTAATGCCTTGCAGTGCTGGTAGTTGCACAGAGAAAAGAAGCACCAAGGGTTCAGTTTTCCATGATGGAACTTCTGTGGAAAGGCAAATTATCTGTTGGGAGAAGATAATTCTCAGAATAAAGTAGCAATCCTTTGAATAGACAGTATGATATGCTGTTTCTTCATATGATAATTTACTTGTCCCCCATATTCCAAAGTAAAAATGCATAACCCCTGTGGCTTTCATCTCCAGATTGCATTCCCGGATCTTTATTCAAAGTTGCTGTAAAACCTGGGAGTCTTCAGTCTAATGCTTTTAAAATTATTTTGATGCACTGCATGTTTCAAGTGCTTCTTGTGCTTAGTAGAAAATGATAAATGCAGTAGTTCTTGCAGTTATAGTTCCTGTTGCTCAGTGCTTTCTGAGGTGATACTTTTATTGTCTGGGAAGGTGTAATGAAACTATGAACCTTCCTTCTCTCCTTCATTCTTGTGCTAACATATACTTGTGGGTAAAAGTGAAATTATATGTAAACCACCATCTTGGTGAGTTTTGCAAAGTATTTGCAGGTGCTTTGCATACAGCTTTGCAGATAATTCCCAGCCTAGAGGAAGTTTCATCAAAGTGTTGTTTGGGTTAGTTTTGGGGTTTTTAAACTTAATTGGATGAAATATATTACTAATATGAAATCCAGTGCTTAGTTTCCATGTCAGACAACAGTGCTAATCATTTGTTGATTGTAAAGGTTTGTATATTAAAAATCAAGTTTTCTTTATTTAGCAGTTGCAAGTTTGTGCTTGCAAAATAAACTTGAGGCTTGTGAGGTCATCAGAGACAAATGCCTGGCAGGGGAAGCATGGGAAGAGAGAGAAAAAGATTAACTACAACTTACTTAGTCTGTGCCAATGAAAATGTAGCTTGAAAGGAAATGTATATCCTTTTCAACTCAACTGGCTTGAAATTGAACAGGATTTTTGGTGGTACTATGTAGGCTGCTTCTGTAACCTCCTGAGTGTGTTCTGGGCAGGAATTACTGCTTCAGAAACTTAAGTTTTCAAGGACTTCTTGTTTTGAAATGCCTCATTATTTTACACTCTGTCTTGATTAGCTGCTAGAATCTAGGCTAGCATATGGGTTATCAACAATTTCATTTCCTCTGGCTTCTCTTTTTTTTGCTGCCTACTGCTTAGTTATCTGTATGCAAATAAACAAAAAAAATGCAGACAACTCCAGAGTCAGAGTAAAGGTGTCCGTTAAATTGATATATTTTGCTTGTATAAAGTATATTATTTTAGAAAACAAATGTTTTAGATGTATTCATTTTGTATTTGAATTAGATACCAATTACCACAAAGTTGCATTACAAAATTATATATATAAAGAAAATAAATTGAATAAATTATTTAAGTAAACTGATTTCACTATGTATGATCAGGGAGGTGACTTTTTTACTGCCTGTGTTCATATGAATTTTTTCTTGTTATTTTTCCCTAGGTAGAGAATCATGAATTTCTTGTCAAGGCTTCTTTTGATCCTAATTTGACAGAATTAAGAGAGAAGATGAACGAACTGGAAGAAAAAATGCAGTCCTTTTTAAAGAGTGCAGCCAAAGAACTAGGTAGGGTACAAGACTGCCTTTGGTTCTTACCTGTTTTGTAAAATGGTTTGAGATCAAGTAATGAAAGCTGATGTAGAAGAGTTAAGGGATGTTTATATTTTTTTATTATTAGTTTAGGGTGACTTTAGTTGTCACAGTACAATCTGTTGAAAACTGAGTCATTTTTTTTTGGCTTGTAACTTGGCTTTTTTTTTTTTTTTTTTTTTTTTTAAAGGATTGGATACCAGAATATTTCAGAAAGTATACTATATGTTGCCAGATACTGCAGAGTTAACTTTGTAGAACTGTAATCTAACACTTGGCTAAGCCTAGTTCTATTTTCCATCCTTTGCAAACATGCTTTGAAACTTTTTTTTTCCTTTCCCTGTGCATTCTCATCCTTTCAGGACATGCTAGCTTTCTTTTGAGGTTCTTTGCAAAATGTAGTGTGTAAGCAAATGAGACATTTTAAGACTTGATTATCCTATGCAAAAAAATCTGCAGCTGATGAATCAGGCATTGAGAGAGCAGCTTGAAAAAAAAACACCAACTTTTTAATGTAAATATGGTAAGGAGAACTGGCAACACCATAGTTATTCTAGGTTACACCTTTAAGGGCTTGCATATTTTTTAGTCTTGATTTTTTTTTTTAATTGTAAACAAGATACCTGTATGAAAAGAAGGAAAGACAAGATTGCATAGGGGTGGAATGAGAAATCTCATCAGCAGAAGTGTGTGTTAGTAACAGGATCACAATACTACAGGGGCTGTGCTTACAGCAGCAATATAGAATGTTCCCTTACAGTGTGCTAGGAACATTTTTCACATATCAGGAGAATGTACAGCAGTACAATAATTATGATTTGAATATGCAGTTTGAGAGTATGTCAAAGTAAGAGCAGAGAATGAATCAGTAAACTTCTGTTAGGTCTGGGTATTTCTCATACCTGTACAGAACTAAAGCAAGTATACTGAATAGCATATCCGAGAGAGGCTACGTCGTATGTACTGGGGATTCGTGAGCAGGAATAGCACAGTCTCTAGGATTTTTTTATAATAATACACATAATACAATGGTTTTGTTATTTTCTTTGTTTTCATCAAAAAGGTTTAGAAGCTGGCAAAAGTATCAAACTAGAGACAAATTCACAGTTTGGACATCACTTTCGAGTAACTTGCAAGGAGGAAAAAGTTCTCCGTAACAACTCAAAATATGGAATAGTTGATACACAGAAGAATGGTGTGAAATTTACTAACAGGTATGAGATAATTTTGATAGTTTTTCCAGCCTGTTGTGAAAGAAAAAAAATTGTTCCTTTCTTTATAATTATGCTGATAAACTGGTTTCAACATCTTGAATGGCTGAATTTTCACCTTTTTAATTGGCTCACAGATTTGAGATATTGAGCAAGATTGGCACAAGGGAGAGGTAGTCATACAGTTTCTGTTAAAAGCTGCATTCCCCATTTATTTTGCTGTTAGCTATTTTTAGTCCTTTGACTTGGGCTAATTTCTCTGTTTTAGCTGCTCCTAAGTAGCATAATTGCATTCACCGTGATTGTTTATGCAGACACTTTCACAAGCTGCAATAGAAAAAGAGATGTTTATCACCAAATACAACATGCAGCAACTCAAAGCAGAGCCACCTTGGAAACTAGATCCTGTCTCAAAGTTAGATGAGGTAGCTCAAGGCCTTGCCCAGGTGACCATCCTCCAGGCATACTTCACAACCTCTGGGGTGGCCTAGGTTCCAGTCCTGAACCACTCTGAGAGAATTTTCCTAATCGGATCTAATGAGAATTTTTCTTGGAGAAGTTTGGGTTTTTACTCTCTCATTCTTCTGCTGTGCACCTCCAAGAAGCCTGCTGCCTCTCCTCTCCAGGCTGACTTCAGATTCTCTCAGCCTGTCCTTGTATGCCATCTGCTCTAGCTGCAAGTCTTTGTGGCGGCCATCTGCTCCAGATTTGGTGTCTGTCTTACACTGGGAAGACAAAACTGGAGATGATACTGCAGATGTGGTCTCATTAGTGCTGAATGTAGAGGAAGAATCGCTTCCTTTGACATTCTGGCTATGCTCTTGCTAGTGCAGCCAGTATACACTTGGCCTTCTCTGCCTCAGGGGAACGCTGCTGGCTTGTATTCAGGTCCACTGAGTCCCCCAACTCTTATGAATAGCTCTTTTATAGCCATTTGGACCTTAGTCTGTACCGCTGCATGGGGTTACTTTATCCTAGGTGCAGGGCTTTCCATTTGCCTGGGTTGAAATTCCTGTCCACCTATTTCTCTAGTCTGTAGATATCCCAATGAATGGCAGCCCTGTCCTCCAGCATACTGACAGCTCCCCTTAATGTGGTATTGCTCACAACCTATATGAGAGTGCATTTGAGAGTTCATCCAGTCCCACCATCCAGGTTGTTAATCAAAGCACAAATAGTATCAGCCCCAGTATCGACTCTTAAGAAATGCTGCTAATACTCAGCCATGAATTGGACTTCAGCCTCCTGACAAATTCCTCCTTGCCTGTCAGTGGCAGTTCCAGAAGAAAACTAGTTTTTAAGTCTCCTGCATGTGTAATATATGGAAAGGTAAAAATAACAGAGATCAATACATCGTACAGCTTCAGACAAACCATGCTGCTATCACTTCATGTGTAACAGTTCCTGCTGGAGATAGCATCAGAGAAGTGAGTTTATTGAGAAAGATCTTGATTGGCAGATATGTATGAAGAGCACTACCTACAGGGCAAGGTTGGTTTAATGCCAATGCTGTTACTAATAGTGACTGTTTCTATTAATCACTCACTTTCGTAAGTAATAAATCCTTTGCTTTGAAAAGGAGGGCAAACATATTGGTTCACACTAACCAATATGTTGGTGTATTTCACACCAATTTACTTAAATGAACAAAGTGTAATCCTTAATTGCATTTTGTTTCAACATTTACTTATTTTTTCAAAACATCCTTGAAATTTAAAACAACTTTTTTTTTTGTTTAAAATATGTTACGAATCTAAATGTAAAGATGAAGTTAGATTTTTCTTTAACTGAGAATGTGGTACTTAGAACCTCTACTGTAAATGTCATCTGGTACTTTCCCTTGGGGAAGAAGCCTGTGGATCAATGATAAAACTGATTTCTCTGTGTGTAGGTAAGTGATAGTTGCTTCTGTAGACAGCACTAGAGGCACAAGGCTGACTTCTGCTTATAGTGTGGGCGCAGTACTTGGGTGTGTTTCATAGTCAGCCTTGCAGACTCTGCTCCATGTTCGGAGATGAACTTGAGAAGAATAAACACTTATTTAAACTCTCTCTTGATTTCAGCTTACCTTATTTTGAAGACTAGAACTTGTTCTTAGTGACAGTAGTTCCCTGAGGTTTTTTACTAAATGAAAGAGGCCAATGCCATCAGCTCTGATAAGCCTGTTGCAGAACTCTGTGCTAATTATATGCTTGCTTAGCAGCAATTCTTCTCTGCCGGTTCTATAACATGCCACATCTTGTTGCAAAGTGGCCAGAAGCTCAGCTTTAGGAGCAAGTCCTTATCACATAGCATGTCTACAACAACTACTGTAAGATTTTTAAGAATGATGTGTTCAGAGATGCTAGAATTGCTGATTTGGCCCTTGTGATCTTTAATTAGTCTTACTGATAGCCTGGTGTGGATGAATCTTAGATGGGTCCTTGTGCTGAACCTTGTTGTTAAAACAGGTGAGGACAGCTGATACTGACTTAGGTGAGGAGGCCAGAACTTCAGCATTGTAGCAGTGAAGACAGAACATCACAGGTTCTAAATATTGTGGTTTTGTTTACAGCAAACTGAGCTCCGTCAATGATGAATATATAAAGAACAGAGAAGAGTACGAAGAGGCTCAGGATGCAATTGTTAAGGAAATCATTAACATTGCTTCAGGTGAATGTCAGTGTTGATGTGTATCACAATCTGGAATGCTGGGAGGAGTTGCAGTTATTTGTAGATCCTCCTACAGAGAAGAACAGTAATGTTCCCCAAAGAATTAGTGTGAAAAATGAGGTTTGGCTTTTAGACAGTTGTTGCAAGTTGGAAATATGTTGCCTTCTCTTTCCTGTCACTGCTACAATGTGTAGTGATGGGTTGTGTGCAAAAGATAATCCCATAAAAGAGACAAAAATATGCCCATTAAGGCCACATCTGTCCTCCACCTGCCTCCCTGACTGTGGGTGTCCCCACCAAAACAGCAGGTGAAGTAGAAGGCAGAAGAGGTAGAGGACAACAGAGCTGAGGGAGTGGGACTGGAAGGTCTGTGAAAGACAGTGAAGAAAGAGCAGTGGTATGCAATGTAAGAACAAGTTAGTCATTGCTTATACAATGCAATAAAAAAGATTGTTTTTCTAATTAATTTCCATATATTTTGCTCAGAGATTGTCTACTTACAGTACATTCTTTTACTGTTTTTCACCAAAAGGAGAAGAGATATCAGGGAATTTCTTTTCTTTGAAAGAAATAAGTGGAAAGTGAAAGCACTAATGAATATTAAGCTAAAGTTCAATGTATTGAAGAGAAAAAAGCACACAGTATTAATATATTTGAGTGTAGATTAAGTTACAGTGAAAATCTTTATAAGCTTTAACCTGTTGTCATGATTAAGGAATTTGCCAAATACTGCAAAATCAGTAGCTTAATGAGCCTTAATAAGTTTTTTAAATAAGATTTTATTTTTGTTGGTATCTTGGTAATTTTTAGGTGATATTTTTTGTGTATAGCATACTAAGGTTTGTGTATTTGTGTGGAAAGCTAATTGGGTGTTATGTGGTGAGATTAGCTTCAATATGTCATCTGTAAATACCTTGTATGTTTAAGAAAGCTTTTTGCTGCTGCTTAAAGCTTCTGTGTTGTGCAGTCGTAGACTTAAAAGTGTATATGTCTATTTAAAAAAAGGTTTTTCTTCCCAAGTAGAGGCAAGTTAATGAAAGACTGGATTATGTGTGTATTTCTTAAATGAAAGTGACTTCAAGTCCTCTTAATGATCTATACCTAGCCAGTTCAAGAGATGATGTTAGAACAGCAAACGTACTTTGTACAGGTAGGACTCTTTCTGCAGGTCACTACTCACCTCTTCTGACATGTGCATCCCATTTGCAGGTGTTTGATGGTTTACCTATGTAAATTGTTGTCCCTCATCCCCCTAACTGAAAAAAAACCAAACCCACCAGACATCAGAACTTAAAAACTGCTACTGGAGATCCTGGGTCATCTAGTCCAGTTGCCTGGGCTCACAGGCACTGTATCTGACAGACCTCTCCATACCACCCTAAATGGTTGCTGTGTCTGAATTGTCCATGCTGTGTCTCTTGTCTTTGCTTGCATGAGCATCAAAATGCAGTGTATTACTGAAAAAGGGAACTTACTGGATCTCCAGCCACCTTGCCATTGTGAACATTTGCCTTCCTGTACTAAGATAAGCTGCTTCTTGTTGTCTAGTGTTAAGGCAAAACACAGATCAAAGTGGCCTCACCTCTTCCTTTTCCTACTGTGAAGAAGATCCCTTTGTAGTCAGAGCATGGTGAGTTTAGGATTACAGCGTAGACTTTCACAGAATGTGCCTGCTATCTTGAATAATACTGACTTTTAATGCAGATTAATTAAATTATGGGCTTAATGTAGGCTTTAAGATATCTTTTCAGCATGAACAAAAACAATTTTTACTGTGTTGAATTTGTGTCTCGTCAAAACCAGGTTATGCAGAACCAATACAGACAATGAATGATGTGATAGCTCAGTTAGATGCAATTGTCAGTTTTTCTCATGTGTCAAATGGAGCACCAGTGCCGTATGTTCGTCCTGTCATTCTGGAAAAGGGAGAAGGAAGGATTGTGCTGAAAGGTGCCAGACATCCTTGCATTGAGGTGCAAGATGAGGTGGTCTTCATCCCCAATGACGTTACATTTGAAAAGGGCAAGCGGATGTTCCACATTATTACTGGTAAACATTTCTGTTCTCTTTTTCATTCATTATTTACATTTTAAATGTCTTTAGTATTTCCAATAATGATGTCTTTAAAAAAAACAAACAAAACAACAAACCAAGAACAAGCAAATAAACCCACAACCCAATAAAACCCTGTCAAAACAATTTATTTAATCAACAAAGAGTGAGTAGCTAGCAAGTAATTCATCTTTATGGGGGCTAAGATTTAGCTCTGGAAAGAAGGGTGGATATTTGTAAGCTATTGTTGTTTATTATAGTAAAAAAAAAGTGTCTACAATGTTCCTGTGAAAAGTTTCCTTTGATAGTGGATATTCTACATGCTTGTGCGCATACAGACATATTTTTCATCTTCCAAACTAATAGTCATGGAATTAGTTGTTATGATTGAAGTTATAGTGCACTGTTTGGAGAAGGTGATCACTAATTTAGAAACAGTCATTTGGGAGGAAGAGACTGCTAGGACAGTAGGAAATAAGAAATTAGTCCTTCCTTAACATACGTATTCTTTGCCTTAGTGAATGCAGCTACACAAGCCAGGCAACCTCAGAAGCTGGAGAACCTGAACCTGCTTATGTGATTTGGAAAATTCCACTAGCCATCAATTGTACTGTAGCCATGTAGGCAGCTTCTGTAGGCAAGGTTTTAAGCACCCTCTTTGTTTAATATTAAAGTTGATTTTAAATGCAAAACATGTTTTAATGACTGTGCCCTTTTTTCCCCTATTCTCTGGTGTGATTAAGATAATTTTACTACACAGGAAAACATTTTTAGTGTTTATACATTTAATTGAATTTTAATTTCCATCCAGATGTCCTAAGTAGCAAAGATCTGAAATTAGAGAATGATTAATGAACACTTCTAACATAATCAAAAAGAAATACTAAAAATCTGAATAAATATATGGTAACATGCTTATTTTTCTGGTTGGCAAAAACCTAAAATTGGTTTTAATGATCATTTTTCTGGAAAATACTTTTTATTTAGTTTTTACTTCAGGTAGTTTTAACTTCTTAATATCTGTTTTAGCTGGTTCAGAATTCCTTTAGATTGTAATTTCAATCACCCCATTAGCTTGTACCCAGTCTGTAACTAAGCTATTTCATTTTTACAGGCAAATTGTAATTGTTGTTTGAGGTGAAAGAAAATTATTTTTATTCTTAAGCAGTGATACAGATGACTTCACAACTTATTAGTTTTAGGTATGGGCATGTTGTTTTCACTGACTGCTTATACTTCTGAGAAGTCTGAAAACTTACAAAGCCCCTAATGCTCTCTGATCACCTTTCTTTTGAAAGAGCAGCATTCAGTAAGATACATAAGCAAGCCTTATCGGTAGTGGAGCTATTTGTAGCAGACTTGTCTGATAGGTGCAACTCTTTCCTGGCAAGAGAGTAATAAGGTTAAATGTTCTTGTTTTTCATTTAGAGCCTATTCTTTTACAGTTCAACAGTTCATTTAAAGGAGATGATGATTTCTTAATTACTTTGCAAAATTTCTTCTTTAGGCCCTAACATGGGGGGAAAATCAACATACATCCGACAGACAGGGGTGATTGTGCTTATGGCCCAAATTGGGTGTTTTGTACCCTGTGACTCTGCAGAAATAACCATTGTGGATTGTATCCTGGCTCGGGTGGGAGCTGGAGACAGCCAGCTGAAAGGCGTCTCTACTTTCATGGCTGAAATGTTAGAAACTGCTTCAATCCTTAGGTAAGCCCTGTGCTTATTTGATTTTGTTGGTTGGGGTTGAGGGGGAAGGAGATGCTCTAAGAAAGATGCATTTAAGAATTCCTTTTATGTAGGATCTCAGTAGAGGAGGACCTCAAGTCCTTTTTAGCAGGCCCCTAAGTTCTTGAAAGCCTTCTGTTTATTTAGTGGTTGTATAGAGCTGCTACTAGGAGGCCAAAGTCTAAATGAGCCTGAGAAACACATTTGGAATTATCTGTATGACACTGTGTGTACACTTTATTTGTATGTTGTTACGTAAAGAGGAAAGGTCTTTTGCCTCTACAACATAGCTTGTGGTACTCCAATATCTGGATTTCATGCTGTTTTCAACTGTCATAAAATGCTTTTCTGTTTTTAGAACAGCATCTGAAAACTCCCTGATAATCATTGACGAGCTGGGAAGAGGAACTTCTACCTATGATGGCTTTGGCTTAGCATGGGCTATTTCAGAATACATTGCTAGCAAAATCTGTGCTTTCTGTATGTTTGCTACACATTTTCATGAACTGACAGCTCTTGCTGACCAAGTGCCAACAGTAAATAACCTACATGTCACTGCTTTGACCAGTGATGACACACTGACAATGCTTTATCGTGTCAAAGAAGGTAAGACTGTGTTAATGGTGGTGAACAGGGTAGACTTTATTTTGCACTGAGAGAGGAAGAAATATTCATGGAAAATAAGATACTTCATATGTCATACTCTAGGCTTAGGGTCTATAATAGATGTCTTCTATCCATAGAAGATTTACTGTTCGGTAAATCATATAAAAAAGACTTACTTTCCTTGAACTGTTCCTTTAAAAGAAATGAGTGCAACTTTTATGTGCTGACAGTTTTAAATAATGTCTATTATATTGCAGTCAAGCTCAGTCACTGAAGAAAGATGTCGCCCAATTTATGCAGTAGTTTGATATAGGAAAAATCATGTATTTAGTTTTTGGCAAATGGCCTCACAGTAAAACAACAAATAGCCTGTTGTTTTGTTAGTGCAAGATAAGTCAGATGTATTTAATTAAAATCCTGTAGTGGATCCAGTTATTCCTTTTGGTATTAAATTAGATAATTCTTAATTGGGCATAAATTTCATTTGTTAACTGCAGTAAGTGGTTTCTCCTGCATCTCTCCACGGCAAATCATTTCTTCTTGCTCCCTTCAGCAGAAGCCTGTATTTATGCTAGATAAAGCAGGACTGTGTAACTGTAGCTTGCAAGGTGTGATCACTTACAGCATTCTAATTTAGTTGTAAATTCCACAGTGATTTTGTTGTTCTCATAAGAGTGTTTCAGTCAGGTTGCCTACCTCTGAACTAAGATTTTAATGTTAAAATGTGATAAGAGTGGTGTTACGCTATATTTTCACTTAAAAAATGCCTCTTAATTTTCTTTTTCTGATTTCCACAATGAAGGAATTAGTTAGATGACACTCAGATGGATAGAATGTGGTTGCTGTAGGACACTGTCACTGTACTGGATCAAATCAACAATTTACCTTGTGAAGAAGTTTTGTCTTCAATAAAGAATAACTATTTGAGGAGTTAAGCTATTATCTTTACTAAGACAGTTACTAAGTATCATCCATTCTTGTTAAGGCTAAGGAGCTAGTCCTTGTCTTGCATCTCAAGTCCTGGAGACTGATGTTTATATCTTTTCAGTTTAGGATTTAATCTTATGGGTACAATTGCTGAACTTCATTCCTCATTTTAAAAACTGTTTTGTCATTTTGACACAGTACCAAAGACTTACTTTTGTTTGCCTAGTTCCTCCTAGTAACTCTGCTTTTCATGATCAGTGCATATTCACTATCCATTATCTTGGAATTCTCTGCTCTTTTCTGATTTCTTTAGCTGATTTAAAACTTTTCAGTTCATTCCTTCTGGCATACAGTGTTCTGAAGTGAATCTGATATGCTGTCCAATTGTTACATTTTATGTTATGCTTTTAAAGATAACTTTTATAATCTTCACAGGCTATCACCATGCTATTAAGTGTCTTCAGATAATTGGTAAATGTGTTTTTATTGTATTCTGATCTAAGCCTCACTCAAATAGTACCATGCTAGTTTTACTTGTCTGACGTTACTAATTGACTATTTCTTACTCATGTCTTCCGGTTTTAAATCCATG
Organism: Mesitornis unicolor; assembly: GCF_000695765.1. Lineage (NCBI taxonomy): Eukaryota > Metazoa > Chordata > Aves > Mesitornithiformes > Mesitornithidae > Mesitornis > Mesitornis unicolor. Next base: position 46,506 of record NW_010157669.1, read on the forward strand.
AAATGACTTCATTTCTTGCCCTTTGATTACTTCTATAACTGCTTCCAATTTTGTATTCACCTGTGGGTATAGTCTTGCAATTAGCTTTCAGATACTTTTCTGTAAAGCTAGGAGATAGCTCTGAACAAGGGGAATCAAAGCATGGCCAGAAGTACTGCTCTCCTTCAGCTTTACTGAGAATTTACTTAGAGCTGGTCAGAAAATCTCTGCCTGCCACTGCATTGTTTATCTTAACTGCATCCTTGCCTTCTAAGAGCTTTATTCCTTAGAAATGACTTCTCCTCTTAAAGCACTTCTCCTAGGCAATATCCAGGCTTCACTTCCTGGTACCTGGCCTGTTCCAGTGGAGAGGTCGTGTCTACGGTCCTTCTGTAGTTGTTTGTTTCCCATCTTCTCTAGCACATGTTGAGCTCCTTCCACTAAGTGATTGTTCAGAGCCCTCTGAGTGTCTTGCTCAAATTTGTGCTTAAAATATGACTTGGTGTGCATGGGAACTGAAGACAAGTATAATCATAAATTGCTGCAAGCGTACTTTGAAACTGAGTATTTTCAATGCAGCGAGAGCTGGCAATGTGCAGTACCTTCAAACATGTGATCTTTATTTAGGTGCCTTATTTTGAGTACATAGATTGGGGGTAGAGGGAAGTAATTATGCTAAATCTAAATCTTCTGTCTTCTAATATTTAAATCCTTTGGAATAGCAACTTTTATGATAGAAAACCTAATATTCCCCAGATAGATGGGTGAATTCTCTTTCTTCAGTCCACACCCTTCCTCCTGCCCTATTTTTAAACTTGAATTAACTCACGCATTTTGGTACTGGTGAAAACTCTAGAAGCCTGATTAAGTGTTTTTCTTCAATGAATTTTGCAATTTTTAGCCATACACATATTTTCTTTGTATGTGCGGTGTCTTCATTTGATCTATTTTCTTGGAAGTGCTGTTGAGCATAGAGGCACACCAGTTTGTATCTATCTACTTAAACCTCTGTCAGATGACAGCATTATGAAATCTTAATTTTAAAATACCTGGTGTCAAATCAGGTGTCTTTCACGTCAGTTTTTGCACTTAGTGTTGTGCTCTTTCCTTTTTTTGAATTGTGTTGTTAAAGCAAGGATGGGAGTATAGGCAGCTTGGATACAGCTGTTTTGAAACGAACTACAGGTTTCATGTCACTTGAAATGTATAACTTAACCTGAAATGTACAACAAGGAACTTTGTATACAGTATTTTCATCCCTGTCTTCATGCTTCAAGAGTGTGACAATTGCTGGAAGAAGAGACACAGAAAGTGCTGTTGTCCAGGCCTCTGCTCAGGATTCTCTCAACAGAGATCTGAGTTAGCTTTCTGTCTGGGTAGGTGTGTGTTTCCAGTATAAAAATCAAGACAACTAATTTCTGCTTAAAAATATTAATTTTCTTTAAGAAATCTGAGAGACTACAAGGTTAATAAAACACAGAAAAATGTAAATGCTAAATTTTTTTACCTATTCTTCAGTTACCCAGTATTTAATGGATGATTAGTTAAGTTTTGTTTTACATGTTCAATTAATTTATTTGTAACTCCTTGCTGGAGACCAGAATTAAAAGGATGTAATATTTGTGGGTGGCCAATTGGAATTATGGTAATGTAAATGGAGTTGACAGATTGTATCAGAGGGCTTTTAATATTGAAATGAAAATTATTTTATGTAACTGTGTATACTTGGCATAGAATTATGAGAACTTTCTCAAGCAAATGTTACAAACAGTGCATTAATTGAAGTAAGTAAAGTTGAAGTTGAAAGGTTTTGAGATAATTAAAGATGAATCCTGAAGACTGAGGAGTTGCATTGTACTGTTGCAAACAAGGAGGATGATGATTGAGAATGCAACACTTCTGGTATTTTTTTAATATATATATACACACACATATGTATTCATATAAACACAGAAAAAGTGATATATATATTAAAAAAACAAATAAATGGTGCAAATTGCTATATTCTACAGGCTGTACTGAAGTATTTTAATAAAAACCATTATTCAATTTTATTCAAGTAATAGAGGGAAATTCCTTCTGCCTGAAGAGTTTTCCCTTTCTTCCTGAAGCACTTTTGGAGCTGTGCAATTACTGCTGTAAGATAGCTTAATTAAATAAGAGCATGTTCTTTAGTCTGCGTTATCATGTGCAGTCCAAAATGTAAATCAGAAAGTGCTGGGAGAACCAGAACCAAATGTTGTCATGCACTTAATTCTTCAGCATAGAGGACTGTTACAAGTCTGTTCATATAATCTCTGTGTAGCCATACCGTCATTTGAGAGATCTTTACTGGTTGTTTTTCTCTGTACCTAGGTGTCTGTGACCAGAGTTTTGGAATACATGTAGCAGAGTTGGCAGCTTTCCCAAAACATGTGATAGAAAGTGCAAGAGAGAAAGCCTTGGAGCTGGAGGAGTTTCAAAACATTGGCAAGTCCAAGGAATCTGAAGCAGAACCACCAGCCAAGAAACTCTACAGAGAAAGAGAGGTTTGCTATCAGGAACGCTTTTTAAAATTTGTTTAGCTTTGAATAGTTGAAGCAAATAGTTTTAGGATTCAGATTTCCCCAAAGCTTGAGGATAATTAACTATAATCTCATTTTTCCATAACTAAATGTTTTAGCTATGAAATTTATTAGGAGTTGAAGAGATATTCAAGGGTAGTGGGATTTTGTTTAGATTAATTTCAAGTTAACATAGGCAAGAATTTTATCTAAAAGCATAGTTGGGAGAATGAAACTAATTTTTTTTTCTTAAAGAATAATGATCAGCAGTTGTATGATAGGCATAGAACTGGAGTCATGCAAGGGACCATGTCTCTAGCTGTCCTGGGGGTTTTCTTCTGTGCTATGAACCAAGCCAGAATTTTGTATTCACTACTTTTGTTGGCTGCTTAGTTTGTGTACAATATTTCTTGGGTCTTGAGGTGTAGCTTTTGTATTAATTGCAGTTTAGATTATTCTTGGCTCTGCGGGTGGGTGCCATCTGGTTTTGCTCCCCCTTATTTGCGGGCTCAGTAATACTGATTTCTTGAAGCACGACGTGAACACATTCAGATCTGTTCATGTCGGAGAAGAGCTCATTACACTGCTTTCTCATTTATCCCTTTCCATGTCCCATCAGTACTAAGACATCTCACAAGCTGATCATATTGCAAGGCAGGTCAATTTGGACCTATAATGTCTAATTTACAAATGTCATAAAGTTCTTCCCATTAAACATGTGAAAATCTTAGCTTGGTTCTCAACTGAGAAGTAAATGTTCTTGGCTTTGTGCAGGCTTCAAGCACAAGTTGAAGAAACCCACATCTCAGCATAGATCTGATCATGTCTACATTGCATAATACACTTGTGTAAAGTCTTTTAAATGAACTGTTTTTTTTTCTCTTTTCCCTTCACTTTAAAGGAGCTTCATTAGCAGGTAGTGTAAAGGAAAACAGTAGCTTGCAGGAACATTTTATGGAATAGCCTGTGTCTTACTGCTGGATTTAGAGTCCTTACAGTGACATCCACTGCAGCCTTCCAGAAAATCCATGTGTAGCCTCATGACTTGCATTATTTTTTGCCAGTAGTCAGGTCCTCCTTGCTGCATGCATATAGATCTGCTTACAGATCTTGGTTATGTGTCCCAGCAGTTGGCCTGAAACTTCACAGCCTTGTAACTCATTTATCTCCTCTACTTCAGTGGCAATCTTGGCAATATTCCAGTATATGGAAGTCTCGAAGTGTTAGTCCATAGCCAAAGCACCTTCTATATTTAAAAAGCCTTTTGCTCTAGACAGGGGCTGTTACTTGTTATGTTATTTTCAGTTTCAGAGGTCTAATGCATTTGTTCCTGGCTCAGAAAGTGGATGTGATGTTGTGCATGACCAACCTCTGGTTTATCCTACCTTTTAGTGCCAAGAGGTTTACCCTCTGACTACCTCATTTGCTCTACTATTACCTTTCCTTTATCAGCTTGCTAGGTATCATGGTGAAGTATTTTTCAGATTAGTTGGACCTGCCTGTGTGGTCTTAAGTTGGTGTAAATTATATTGACGTGGCAAACACTTCTGACAAATACAGCATCATGTTTTATTCTTGGATTTTAAGTAATACATGCAATTTCATAAACTTTCTAGGCAATAACATGGCATAGCTTTAGATGTCTTGCCCAGGAAATTTGTCTGCCTTTGTTAACATCATAGAATCATTGAATCATTAAGGTTGGAAAAGACCTCCAAGATCATTAAATCCAACCATCAACCCAACATCACCATGTTCACTAAACCATGTCCCAAAATGCCACATCTACATGTATTTTGAACACCTCCAGGAATGGTGACTCCACCACTTCCTTGGGCAGCCTGTTCCAATGCCTGACCACTCTTAGTAAAGAAATTTTTCCTAATAACCAGTCTAAACCTCCCCTGGTGTAACTTGAAGCCATTACCTCTTGTCCTGTCACCAGTTACATGGAAGAAGAAACCAGCACCCTCCTCTCTACAACCTCCTTTCAGGCAGCTGTAGAGAGCAATAAGGTCTCCCCTCAGTCTCCTTTCCTCCAGGCTAAACAATCCCAGGTCCCTCAGCTGCTCCCCATAAGACTTGTCCTTCAGACCCCTCACCAGCTTTGTTGCTCTTCTGTGGATACACTCCAGTGTCTCAATTATAGTGAGGGGCCCAAAACTGAACACAGTATTTGAGGTACAGCCTTATGCTATTACACTTCCAAGTCGTTTGGAGTCTTCAGCACTGAAAGCACACTGCATGAGTCCTAAATAGTAAAACAAAACTAAGAAAGCTTTGTAGTAGAGTCCTAAAATGCAAAGAACTAGACAAAACTCTCTATTCTGAGCAAATTGTTTCTAATACAGGGATCCTGAATACTGCTCATTGAGATGTTTGTTCTTGCTATTTAATTCAGATTGTTTAAAAGTTCCACTTTGCCTGTTTGTATAAAAGCATATGCATAGAGCTTAATTATCATCTGTTCTCCTTGTGACGGCCACTCTCCAGTTGCTTAGTTACAATTTGTTCTTTCCTTTTACGTATTGAAACATCGCTTTTGATTTACAGGTCCTCCAAAAGTAACTAGTTTGGGTTGTATGGCCACCCTGATGCTATTCTTGCTAGCAATCCTCACCTAATGTGTTTGCACACTGGAATTAAATGGGGAACACATATAGGGTGCTCTCGATGTTACATGTTATATTACTGCTGATCAACTGGTGCTTTTTGCTCATGGATTGAAAGGGGAAAGAACTGATCCCAGTATAACTGGATTGTTCTGGTGTTTAAAACACGATAGGAAGTGCAAAAATAACGGTGCTTTGTGCCTGCAAAAAGTTTCAGGTGCTAAATCCTTGAATCATAGTATAGTTTGGGTTGGAAGGGACCTTAAAGATCATCTAGTTCCAACTGCCCTGCCATGGGCAGGGACATCTCCCACTAGACCAGGTTGGTAAAAGCCCCATCCAGTCTGGCCTAATAGTACTTCATATCTTTGGCAGAATTGGGAAAAATCCTGCTTGCAATCTAAACATTCTTTCTGTTTTCTTTTCCTTCTCCTCCCTCAATTTCAGGAAGGTGAAAAGATAATTCAGAATTTTCTTTGTCAAGTGAAAGCATTGCCCCTGACAGACATGTCAGAAGAAGACATCAAAGTCAAGCTGAAAGAGCTGAGAAATGATGTGTTGGCAAAGAACAACAGTTTTGTGAATGAAATAATTTCCCGAACGAAAGTTACATCGTGAAAGGTGTGAGAACAGGATACAGCTCTTGAAGTGCGTTTTACATTTTAAGAACTATAATTTTCTTGTCTTGTAGCTTTTATACTTTGATACTTGTACTGATTTATGTAGGCATTTTTTTATTTGATTATAATTATTTTGTAAAAAATTCTGAGCACATTCTGTGCCAGATTCCTGCTTTAGATGTGATGATTGTGTCTTTTTAGAAGTTTTCAATAAATTTTTTTTTTTCAGTATTGAGAGAATTATTGACTATAGAAAAAAAAGTGTAATATTTTACCAGAAAAAAGTATGCTAGAAAGTGCAGCAATTGAGATGGCATACAACTAACACAGCCTTGAAAAGCAACAGCGCATACACAGAATCTTTGTCCTATGCTGTGATTCTTTTCCATGTGATGCAATTATGTTAATTAATTCAGAGAAGTTTTAGTAATGCTATCAGTGCTCCATTAGAAAAAAGCAGCTCATCTAAGTGATTTGTCATGAAGCTTCTGCTCCTGTGTGGAGGTGGGAGGATTTCTTGTTTGCTCTGTGGATGGTGATGCCCGGGTCAAACATACTGCAGGCCTGCTCTTAATGCTTGAGTGGTGGTGGTAACTGGCTTGCATTCTTTGGTGGTCCTGTAATGTAAGCAGAGGCTGGAGTGAAGTTACAGTTTAACTGCAGCTTCTGAGTTGGTCGGGATTTGTGAGGTCTGTTTACAAAGAAGGAACACATTGATTTTTATCTAACATACTTTTCATACTGAGGCATTTTGAAAGCATGCAGATACAGGTTTATTTTCTCCTTGAAATCTAGCATTTTAAACTGTAGCTCTAGAACACTGTACCTATATTTAAAGCTGTCAGTGTTGAAAGATTAATGGGAAAAGTTGTTTATTGCATGAGATTATAGAAATAAAATCATGCAGGGGATACCATGCAAACTCTTGCTGTGTTCTGTAGCAGAGATTGCATCAGTGGGTGTCTGCTGGGACAGCAGTGGTGTGGTTTAAGTTGTGCTGTAGCTCTGCGTCAAGGATTGATCTGTTGCACTGGTCTGCATTTAAATGTTTCAACAGTAGTCATAAGAGATGTTATCCAGCAGTTAAACAATACATTTGTTTGTGGTTAGACTAGAACTTGGAAAAAAAGACATACAGCTCAACAGAAGAAAATAAAGGTTGGTTTGTGATAGTCGTTTGGATTCTGTGTTATTATTTGAGTGTCAACTCTTTCCACCCTGGATGTGGTGCATCAGTACAGCATGTCGGCAGTATGCTGAGGAAAGGCTGCTTTTGGTTTTGTATTGCAGCTGGAGGCTGATAGAGCCGTTCCTGTGTAACCAGATTTGCCTCTCCTCAAGGGTGAAAGCAGTACCTGTGTGTGTTACTTGGGAGTGATGGGGTACCCTACCTGGACCAGCTCCAGGCAGCACCTTCTCCTCTGTGCCTCAAAATGGGAGTTCTGTAACTGCAACAAAAAGGGTTCGGTTTTTCTCATGCCCTTCAACACTCACAAGGAAGAAAGGTGCAAGTTAATGGAATTTTAAAGACTCATCTTTTTAACTGTTTTCTCCTTTACGCTGTGCTTCCCACCCCTCTGAGTGTACTGCTGCTGCCAGACATAGGCCAGAGAGGATCCGCAGAGTTTAGTCTCCATATGCCAGTGCTGCTTGCAAACTGGGTTACAGGTAGTGTGATTTCATGTGAGCAGGAGGGTGGCTATTTTTGTTAGTTCCAATTTAGCTTTTCGTTTGAAAATAGACCTATGGGACAGGAGCCATTCCAGAACTTGTCTGGTTATTACAGAGCTGTACCAAGGATGCAAAGGTATCAAAGATTCAGAACAAAATAATATATTGAGGAGCGGTGAGGCCACTTACTGTCAGCCTTGAATAAAACTGCAAGTTTCTCTTTGCTTGAGAGAGCTTGGCACTGAATGCTTACTGCATGTGTGGTCTTTTTAGTCTGCTGCTTCTGTTCATGTAGAAGGCTCTTTATGAAGAAAACTATATTAGGTGGGGTAAAAGAAAAGAGTGGACATTATCAAACACTGAAAGGAATTATTTTCCTTTGACTTTATTGCTTACCTCTTAGCAATCATGAGTTCAAGCAACTTGTATGCAGGGAGCGCGCTGGTAGCCATTCTGATGAGAAGATATTGGGTTTACCTCTTGACTCATTGTCAAAAGCAGGTGAGGTTTGGAGGTCAGCAGGCTCCAGTTATGGTTGGAGGACTCTGAGACCAAGCTTGAAAAACCAGGGAAAGCAGCCTGCAAGCTCTGGGACTCGGCTCTGCCTATTCCTGCTTGCAGCTCTGCAAGTTCATCTCAGTTAAGTGGCTCTGTTTCGCTTTATTCCACTGGAACCGAGGTAGTTTTGGAATCAGAAATGGCAGGAACTTGACCAAAGTACACTGAAGCTGGCTTGAAGAGACTTTCAAGCCTCTGAGAGACCTTCAGATACCTGCTCATGAGAAGCAGGCCTGTTACTGGCCTGGGCTTTGAAAATACTGTCTTTGCAATAGCTTCTAGATAGTGTAGCAGTTTTGGATTGATAACCACTGTGTAAGTGACTGGGAGTGCTTGTGGTCTAATTTTTCCAGCTTTAGAGAAGCCTGTGTGAGGGCTCATTGCTCTGCTGGGAGATGTGCTGCCTTTGCAGTTCAGCTGAGATGTAGGGTCCTGAGCAGTTTGATCTGATTTAGTGCAAGATTAGGATGATGGTTTAAAGTTATTTTCATGGCATGTAATGAGTTTCAAATATATGACCAGTACATATGCTGGAAGATTTCTATGACTACAAAACTGTGTGACAATTTGGAGTGTGACTATTGTCACACTATTTGTGTGACTATTCTGCAGTGTGACAGATTTATTTGAAAAATCAAGGGAGAGCAGTTGCTGATTTGCATCCAAAGTAGCATGAGGTTGTGTTTTGAATGCTTTGCGTCTTGCTGACCTGGGAACAAGGAAAACAAGTGCCTGAAGCCTTGAAAGGCAGTGGGAGAGGTGCTGTCATTTCTGTAGTATGGCTGTGACCCTTGCAGGTAGAATTTGGCTCTTCATGCTGCCTGTTTGCTTAAAAGGCTTTATTTGCAGTTGTATCTCAGGTGTTCTTGCTCCTCTCCCAGCCTTGCAGCCACCTTTCCCAGCCTGTTGCCTTTCCTTTCCTTACTCCTGCCAGGTGTCTGCGTTGTTCCTATAGACAGGGGAGCACCTTGCATTGCTATTTTGTGTATGTATGTATGTGTCTCTTTTAGCTATCAGCAATGATTTTTATAATTTGCATGGGGTGGGACAAGGGTAGATAAATTTCTACATGTGTATTCACTCCTAAATCCAGTTCTGGCTTAAAGCAAAAAGGAGCCTCCTCCTTAAAAGCCAATCTAGCTCAGTTTGGCAAGGCTGTTAGGAATATTAGTGGCATGTGCTGGTTTGCTAGTCAAGTTGAGAGGGAGCAGCCTCTGCTGTTGAAGAGGAAAGTGACAATTTCTAATGGTTCTCAGTGGCAGCTGGGACTTTCCCTCCTGACATGGTGTCCCCTGCCACCTGGAGCAGCAGCAGTGGCTGTAGCTAAAGGAAACAGTACCATAAAGCAGATGGCAGATTGTGTTTGCTCCTGCAGCTGGAGCAAGTAGCACTTTTCTAGAAGTGAGAAAATGTATTTGCTTTCTCACTATGGTGGAAAAATGTGCCTTGACACCTGGGTTGAGCTGCTGGATGCTCATAGTAGTTTCTGTAAGGATGTAATTGTCCTGTTCTTGTAGGGATGGTTGGAAACCTGAAAACAGCTGTGCTAAACAGCATGAGCTGAGGGAAAAGCTGAGAGTAAATAGCCAGTGCTTATGAGAACATTTCCCCTGCTGATCCACCTGGTCCTGCTGCATACTGCAGTCATTGCTTGTCAGAGTAGTGCGCTCACATAGGGGTTTCTGCAACTTCTTTTTTTTCCCTTTTTCTTCCTCTAAAGGACAGAACTGTTCCTATGTGGGCTGCTGTGGACACTGGCAGCAAGCCTGACTGCTGTGGCAAACAGCAGACCTATAGCCTCAGCAGGGAGGGCTGTAGCAGATCACACTGGTAGCCTGGTCCCAACTCTAACATGCTGCTGGACAGTGAGGGAGGCAGGAAGCTGGGCATCTCTCCTAAAGAGTGGCTGTGCCTGCCTGAAGTTGCTTCTTTACAGCCTGAGGGACATGGATTTTTTCATATTGAGATTTTGAGATAAAAGGTGTGGTAAAGGACCTGGGAGCCCTGGTTGACAGCAGGCTGACCATGAGCCAGCAATGTGCCCTTGCAGCCAAGAAGGCCAACGGCATCCTGGGGTACATGAAGAAGAGTGCAGCCAGTGGGTCTAGGGAGGTTCTCCTCCCCCTCTACTCTCCCCTGGTGAGGCCACATCTGGAGTACTGTGTCCTATTCTGGGCTCCCCAGTTCAAGAAGGACAAGGGACTACCAGAGAGAGTCCAGCGTAGAGCCACTTAGATGATGAGACTGGAGCATCTCCCATGTGTGAAAAGGCTGAGAGACCTGGGTCTGTTTAGCCTGGAGAGGAGGAGACTGAGAGGGGATCTCATGAATGCTTATAGATATCTAAGGGGTGGGTGTCTCAGTTGTGCCCAGTGACAGGCCAAGGGGCAGCGGTCACAAACTGGAACACAGGAGGTTCCTGAATGTAAGGAAAAACTTCTTTATAGTAAGGGTACCAGAGCACTGGCACAGGCTGCCCAGAGAGGTTGTGGAGTCTCCTTCTCTGGAGACATTCAAAACCTGCCTGGACGTGTTTCTGTGTGACCTAGTCTAGGGTGATCCTGCTCTGACAGGGGGGTTGGACTGGATGACCTTCAGAGGTCCCTTTCATCCTCTACCATTCTGTGATATCTTGTCTTCTCCTGTCCTTCATGTTTCTATTTGTGTACAGAAATGGTATAAAACTTCAGGAAAATATACACCACTGTGGGCTTTAGACCAGAGATTGTTGGCCCCTTGTGTGGCTGTTCCAGCACCACTGTGATGCCTCTGACAGCAGACAGTTCAAGCTTGTAAACCCCTCTGCACCCTTCTGACCCATCCGGAGCTGCCTGGGGACCTGCTGTGTTCCTACACAGGCACAGCCAGGCTGGCGCTGCAGGGAGCTAGAGCAAGTCCAGCACTTGCTGTACCTCTTCCTCAGGGCCTGTGGTTTCAACAACAAACACTGTCCAAAAAAATAAAAAACGTAGCTGTTGTCACAACATGGCCCCAAGCCTTGCAAGGAACGACAAGGTGTGTTAACATCATGCAAACCTTGCAGATTTTATGTGATGATTGGTAATGCCCTTTAGAAGCAATTATCTTTTCAGTATTTTTCTCATGTCTTTCTGCTGTAGGTTATTGCTGACTTAAATGTCCCTTCCTTGGTTTTCAGGGTTCCAGTGTAATGGCAAGTAGTTCTCTTGAGCTTTGTGCTAATGAAGAAGGTAAAAATAAAGATCAAGCTTCATGTCAATGTTCAACACCAGAATTACCAGCAAGGTGATGCTGATTTTACTGCAGATGCTCTGGCTGTACAAAGTCTGTCCTTCACCGTAACCTGGGAAGTCAGCATAGAAGTTTTGGTTTCTATGCCCACTGATTGCTCCTCTTTTCACCTTGGGCAGTAATAGATTTTTCAAGCTCATGCTCTCTTTCTGCTTGCAGTAGGTAATTTCTCCTATCTCCATTCTGCTGTGGTATTTGTCATTCAATCCAGGGACACTGGGATGCAGTGTAACAATTCACTTGCACACTAATAGCAAGCAGTGACATTACAAGAAAGAAAGGAGAAAAAAAAAAGCCTGCTTGCTTTGTGCCTGTGTGCAGTATGAAGTATGTGTATTACAGTGCAAAAAGCTACTGCTCTAGGTGTGGGGACACAAGGAGGTGCACGTTAGCTGTGCGAGATGCTCCCTCTTTCTGTGGATGTACCTCCACACTGAAACTCAAGCAGCCCCCTGGGTTTAAAAGCAAAACCAAAGTAGCTTCCTCATCCGCCAGCTGTGCATGAACCTGCTGAAGGTACCATTTTCACACAAGTCCCAGCCTTCGTGGCTTTGCCACAGATCAACATCTGGCCTGCTGATCTCGCAAGATGCCAGATGTTGCACACAGCAGCAAGGGTGAGAGCGGGATTGAGAGGGGGGTTGCAGTAGGTGTCTTGTTACTCTACCTGCAACTGGGAACCAAAGGACCCTGTTCCACCTCTTTCTGTGCAGTAAGCACAGGAAATGCCAGTGTGGTTACTTAATTTTACATTGGTTGCTGCAATGGTGCCCTGAGCCTTGCAAAACAAATCTCATAGCAGGGCTTGGCTGTTGGGCAGCTCTGCGCTTCTCTGGTCTGGTGCAAAAGCCTGAGCCTGCAAGAGTGGCTACAGCAGCTGGGAGCAGCTACCTGGGGTAGCTGTGGTAGTGCTGGCTCCATGGTGTTGCCTCCTCTGGTCCAATTTGGGGGTACCCCAGTCTCTGTAGGAATCTGACATACATTTTTCACCTACAGTCACATTTTAATGGCTTTTTTTTTTTCCCCCAGGAAGGAAATCAATTTGCAAAAAGGAAACCTCGCAGAAGCCCCTCGTTTTCTGCTGCAGGGGCTGGATTTCAAGCACAATGTATTATTGTGCAACACTGGTTATGAGAAAACCGTAGTGCTGTTTATCTTCCTGCTGTAGACAGGCGCAGGATTAGCTCTCTGTAATCTCTCTTGTAAAAGATGGGCTCATCCAGTGTGCATCAGAAGGGCTGCATGTAGTAAATGGGTTTTTCTTCCTGAGATTAGACTGGATGTTGATTTGGCCCATGGATCCATGTTAATGCTATTGTGCTCTTAGTAGTTCTCAGTGGTTTAATCTTCTCTTGAGTGTAGTTTGTTGTAGATAAAAGTGTAATTTTCTTCAGGGAAAACTTTTGAAACTGATAAACATCTTATCCACTAGCACTACAAAGTTTAATTTTACTGATTTTTAAAGGATTCCAGCCATGCAGTGAGAACTGGCTTCTCTGTGACTAGATGCTTGCTGTGTACATGCGAGAAAATAAATCCATTGAAGGCTTTCCTGCTTCTCTTGTGCATCCTGAGGAACGCACTTCTAAGGGTATTTCTTTTCCTGTTTCCCCTGTCAAAGGAAATCAGGTGAGGCGTCAGGCTGCTTGAAGATGTTTTGTGTGAACAAGAGGGTTTTTGGGGGTTACAATAACCAGTGGTAATCTGACATGTGCAAATAATGCCCTAAAAACTTGCTTTTTGGCCCTTCCAGGAGGACAAAGTGGTATGTGACAGGTGCCCAGTACAAACCCCAGAGCTGCTCTGCCTACCTCAGAGGATTTTGGCCACCTATATATGGCATGGTGGCCACTGGGCTGCCTGCAGCTGGTCTGCTGGCAGGGAGGGTGGGCTGCTGTCCTGGTTTGAGCTAAACAGAACTA
>NW_010157670.1:0-23138 GCF_000695765.1 Mesitornis unicolor
ATTATTATTATTTTTAGTTACAGCCACAAAGAGTTTACCACTTCAGTATCTAAAATTTGAAAATGTATTCAGTTACATTAGCTTCTTTTTTATTTTAAAAAAATGCTACTCCGCTGACACGTTTCTGGTCAGGAAGTAATACTTTTCAATTTGGCACCCAGCATTCTGGAATCTTAAATGCAGTTATTATTAGATACCTATCTAGGACACATAAAAGATAGGTAAAATATTCAGTAACATTAATGTAATTGAAAAACTACAATGAATATATATCTTTTCTGGCAGCATGTTCTGCAGATTCAAAGAACAATATCTCAACAGAGATACCACCACAGTAAGAAGAGATGGGGTTAGATATTTGCTATATGTTGACATGAAGATCAATTTTCCAGGTTCATTCGCGAAATGTTTACACCTTTACTGATAATGTCTAACTCCTCAAGCAAAAGCTGTTTTACTTTTACATGGAAGTATTGTTCCACTCTTCATTATTTTTTATTTCTATATGCATGGACATTGGGTAAGACTTGAGTGCAAATGTCTGAGTCAAGTGATTAATCTTCTGCTACAGCAGAAATCCAATTGAAGCACTTGTGACATTTACATTAATTCCAAATGATTTCATGGTGATTAATGCTGTTTAAAATATATCAAAGAAACTAATATTGATTAAGCAATTATTTTGATGTGTTAAAGTTTACTGTAATTGATATTAACTTCAGTTTTTGAACAATTTCAGTGCACAAGTCTCAACATTGCCTAATCTAGGAGTCATGACTGGGTTACAAAATATACCTTCTATGACAACAGAGGACAGCTTGTTGCCAATTCAGAAGTCTGCTGAACAACTGATTTCACAGTAGTTATTCTTCCCTGAGAACAGTTTCTACAAAAGTCAGTATCCTCGCAAGCTCTTCCCCAAAGCAAGTTCATCTAGCTAGTTCTCAAGAGGGATTAATATGAAATCCAAGGACTATGAGTGTTAATAAGGAGAGAAATTGACTCTTAGCCAGCATGCCACATGGTTGGCCATCTAGGCCTCCCTTATTGATTATTCTGTTGGAGTCCACTGCAACATCTCCCAGCTGATTAGTTAAATTAAGCAAAAGCAGATGGTGGAATCTGTTTGCCACAAAATTTTCAAATGGGGGAAAAAAAAGGAAAAACCCCAAAATCACTAAGGGCATGGATATAATTTGGCTTTTCCTTCATAATGAAATGAAATTAAGGTTACACAACAGTCTGGAATGTACAGTACCTAGGTTATTGCTGCGCAGCCTGTTGGCTCAGGATATGAGATGGACCTTTGAAGAATACAGGCATTATCAAACAGTAGGTGTCCTAATCAGCCTGTGACTTCTTTCTAAGTGTTTGCACTGGGAGGAAAACTAGAGAGCTCAACTCTGCAATCACTTATACTTTCAGAAGAAAAAAGATCTTAATGTCTTTGAGACCTCTGCCTCTTTGGTACATGTTGTTGAAGTGTACCAAAACAAAAAAAAAACACAAATCAGGAAAACAATACCAAAATTACATCAACTTTTGATTTCAGAGAAGTGTCCAAGACAAGAAGTGCACTGAGTTAGTACTGCACCTATTGATTTTACTGCATGAATGAGCAATATGGCAAATCTCCCATCCAGTCACATAGGTTGCATTGATAGAATGCTGAGATATTAATTATAATTAACATTCTATTAATTAATATTAATTTTTTGGGAATGACTAAAAGCTGCATCAGGGGAGGCTCAGACTTAGTATCAGGAAGCATTTCTTTACAGAGTACTCAAACAGGTTTCCCAGAGAGGTGGTCAATGTCCCATGCCTGTCAGTGTTTGAGAGGCGTTTGGACAATGCCCTTAATATGCTCTAACTGCTGCTCAGCCCTGAAGTGGTCAGGCAGTTGGACCAGATGATCATTGTAGGCCCCTTCCAAGTGAAACATTCTTAAAAAAATTATTTCTCTCACAGAGAGGAAAAGAAAATAGTAAAGAAATACCTGTGGTACTTGGATTCCTTCCAAAGAGACCAGTCAGAAAAAGCTACTCATAACCTAGAATCATTTTAATTGCTACCCAATACCTTCTGGCAGGGCCCTCTGAGTACACCTTTGGCTCCAAGTTGTTCGCAGCACCAGCTCTGCCCTGCCTGCATAGCTGGGGGCTGTGCTCTGTCAGGCAGGAATGGTCCCACCTGTGCTGTATCACTTCCAGCCCCAGTTTGCCTTCTCTTTTGCATGAGACCTTGTATTGCCCCTCATTGACACCTTCCTTTGCTATAAATCTGAAATTCTGTAGCAGGGGTGGAAAGAAGACCATATTCTGTTGCCTTGCTCAGATAATAAAACATCCTTTAAACATTGCCATTAAATGTTAAAACAAAACAAAATCACCACTGGGAAAATCACTACTGCAACAGTGTAGGGAATAGAGCAGTTACCTGTGGCATACATTACAATAAAATTATCAATAAATGTTTACTTGTTTTTCAGGCTGTCATGAAACCCAGAAATATAATCCCCCCCATCTGATCAAGAGTAAACACATTGACTAATATTTAAATAAGATATAGATAATAAGCTTAAGCAGCCAAATAAAGAGAAACTGATCTCATTCCTCAGATGGTGCTTTCAGGAAAATACAATTTTAATTTACAACATGCAGATAAAACAGAAATTTGTTCTGTACTAACAAATAATATTCACTACAGTGATATTTGCAGAAAATTCTCTTACCAGAAGTTATCAAGCTTGTAAAGGATACAAAGAACAAAAATAATCCTACAACTGTTTTGAATTCTAACTAAACTGGCTGGAGCGATGAAAGACGTCTGGAGGAACATTAACCTGATCCTCTGTCTACTCGATAGGCCAGATCATGAAAAGGCACAGTCTGGTACCCATAAAACCATATATTTATAGCAATAAATTCAACTGTCTTAATAAATGAAATAAAGCATTTATGTAGACTGGGATCTACTTAAAATAAATACAAATGGTGCTTTCATGTAGAGGTACAAAATTTAGTCTCCTTAAGAACAGTACAGGCAGAATAAAGGACTTATTAAAGTAATGCTACTTAAAGTATTGCCTCATGACAGTCCAAACCTGCATTTAGATAGAGAGGCCCACTGCTCACTTTTCATAAGAACTAAAGCCACTGAAGTCACTCAAGGGAAATTACTTTTTGTGCAAAATCCCTGAGCTCAGAGACAGTGACTCAAAGGGAACTCTTAAAGCGTTGTCACAACCACCGAAGTGTCTGTCTTGGACTGTTGAGCTAAAGCTGTTGAGCACAGCAGGGGCTCCGCAGCAACTGCGTTTTCAGGATTGCAGGCATCCTGCTGAGAGCAAGGAGTTACATAGGAGTGAATGCAAGACCCCAGCTCAGGCAATTATCCCTAGCCAACTCAGCCTGGATACGGCAGGGTTGAGCATGATCTCAGCCATCTTCTGTGGGTGGAAATGGAGGAGGGAGGATCCCAAACCATGGCCTCACACCTCACCAGCACCTGTATGAGATTTGATGATCATGGGAGCTTATTTCAAGCATTGATGTTAGAAATAGTCATAGAGGAAGGAATCTTAAAGTTTCTCTTTCACTATACCTAGGAAAAAAACCTGCATATCGTGGAGTACTAACATCCTGAAGATACTGCTGCATGGAGGCCTCATCCACATTTCCCATATGATTAAAATAATACATTCCAGAGAAAAGACAAAACAAAACAAGCAAAAAACCCCTGTCCTGAAACAGAATCACTTTTCTCTAAGCTTTCTGTCTCATTTAAGTCTTCACACATATATTATGTTAAAAGGCTAAGCTGCAGCACAGCCCTAAGCTTATCTGTCTCTGCTTTTCAAACTTTCAGAGTCCTAGAATGTGCCCAGCTAAACTGGTGTTCCTAAAACATGAAACATTTCACCTCTTTGCTGCAGTTTGAGATGGAATTGCCAGTGTAGACTAACAGGGATGAGAAAACCAAAACACGTACAGTCATGGAGATATTCAGTACAGATGAGTGATAATACATGTCTGCTGTGCAGGAGATGCCAGGCAGGCCTGCACCAGGGTTACTAACACAGCTTCTGTGTCCTGGGGGAAGGCTGAGCCCTCAGGTGCTGTGACAACCCCTCCCAACGCATCTTTAAAGTCCTCCTTTCAGCAGCCACAGCCCATTTATAGGCTTGGGCACAGAATGCCTGATTCTGATTGACTCCCATTTCCAATCCTAGCAGCAGCTGCAGGAGGTGTGCTGCAGTGTCCTCAGGGCTGGTGGGCTGCAGGCAGAGGGAATCTCTGCTCCTGGGAGTGCCTGATCCAGGCTACAGCTGCTCACTTTGTTGAAAAGAAAAAATGTCAAACAAAGCAAAGTAGTAATGAAATTTTTGTATTTCAGGCCACACTCAAGAAAAAAAAATGTAGTAGTACCTGATTTTGAAAGGCAGCAGTGACAAAGAAGGGAAATTTTTAACCAAATAATCTGCTAGTGTTCTTCTATGGGATTGAATAGGATTTAATACTGATTTTGGAAATTATAGTCAAAATATTGGGAATCTGTTTTTCTGAAGTAGCCCAAATTAGATGTTTTAAATCTGCTTCATGTAGCCTTAGGCTGCAAATAGTGGCACATGGGAGTAATTCATAGAATCACAGAATGTGTTGGGTTGCAAGAGACCTTTAAAGGTCATCCAGTCCAACACCCCTGCAGTAAGCAGGGACATCTTTAGGGTGATCAGATTGCTCAGAGCCCCCTCAAGCCTGGCCTTGAATGTCTCCAGGGATGGGGCTTCCACCGCCTCACTGGGCAGCCTGTTCCAGTGATCTACCACCCTCATAGTAAAGGACTTCTTCCTAATGTCTAATCTAAATCGACCCTGCTCTAGTTTAACACCATTGTCCCTTGTCCTATCACTATGTGCCCTTGTAAACAGTCGCTCCCCATTTCTCTTGTGGGACCCCTACAGGTATTGAAAGGCCCCTATAAGGTCTCCCCAGAGCCTTTTCTTCTCCAGGATGAACAATCCCAACTCTCTCAGCCGGTAACAGCTTATATCTTACAAAAATGAACAAAAAAGCCTAGGCTCCCTCTGGTTCCAGTGCAAGTTCTGGAAAATCTGGCAGGTGAAGGAACTGAGGTTATATTGGACTTCTAGATGTCTGGCATAGTTTTAATTTTGCGAGACTTTGTTTAGAGCTTCTGCTCTATATATGTGGGTGAACTCCAACCTGTGACCTGTTTCCTCTTAATACTTTGGTGTGATACACAGAAGTAAATTTTCATTAATTGGTACATTGAAGTGGAGGGAAAAAACAATCCTAAATATGCTGCTTCTGTTATATATATTATTATATAGTATATATACACATATTTTGCAAATCCACAAGCGTTTTTCCTTTTAAATGGTAACACAGTTCACTATCACTTTGGAGTAACATTAACAGCACTGGAGATGCTAATAACATTTATTTCAGGGCAAACAGGTAAGTTTTATAGCAGCAATTAATATTTTATTAGCTATTTGTTTTATAAAATTGTAAAATGTTGTAAACCTTAGAACCTTATCCTCTAGTCAATGGTATTTCCAAAGACGAGCAGAGATTACCTGAAGTTAAATCTAGGGTGGTTTTTTTTCATTTAAAATGTATGCATTTGCCCAGATGTGATTAATTGTATGTAAAGTCTGGTTTTTGTTACTGACTTCTCTTGTTTAGCATCAATGGAAGTGTATAATTGAGTCTTGATTGCTGTTACACTACTATAACTTTTTTTCTTTAAAATAAAACCGTTCTCTTTTTTATCTATCAGATCAAGAAAACATTATCCACACTTGTCAATTATCAGACCTTGTAACACCGAAACTTGTTGTTCCACCTGGACATAGTCACATTAAAATTCAGAGAGTGGGAAATAATACCCAATGCTGCCAGTCAAGCAGGAATCCTTTCCTCTGTTCAGCAGAAGTTTCGAGGTCTTAAAGTATAAGATGTCTGTGGAATACTTTGGGATCTTTTTATGTATGAAGGAACATAAAGGCAAGATAAAGCTATGGCTGGATGACAATGAGGAGGAAAATATTAATCTTAGCCTAAAACAAAGCTAGCAAACTTTGGAAGGCCTATTTTGATATATAGCATATTGGAGCTTATGATACGGAAAAATTATTATTATTCAAATGTTTCAATATTAAGATAGCATGAAAATATTTTCAGTGATTTGCCCAGAGTCACCAAAACAATCAAGGCTACTCTTATCCTGAGGTAAGTTAAAGATATTTTTATTTCATATCATTTATAATTGATACAAACCTGTCATGCTGAGAAGTGATAGTGCACTGGAATTACAAACCTTTTTAAAATGTTGTCTGGCCCAGCAGTTGTACAGGCCTGCCAAATAATAGTGATAGCATAAGGGAAGAGTGGTGACCTCTGTACTTTGCTGTCAATTGCTATTCCTTGCAATCATGCATAATGAGGATTCCTTTTCAAACAAGTTAGTATTTCAGGAAATTCTACCTGGGAACAAAAGTACTGAGCTCTGGAACTTGACAAAATGGTACTTTGCTCATCTCTCATTGGGTGTTTTTCAGTAATGGATACGAAGCTTTCATGCTCGTCTACACATGCCTGAAATGAATAATTTATTACTATAGTACAAACTTACACTGTGAACCTAAAATTCAAAGAAGGTAATAGTCAAAGTCATAGATGATAAACTGGGCTGTAAAACATGTGCATTCTTCTGCCGTCTTCATGAAATGATGTGATCTTGAATGGTTATAACTGTCTTTTTCTTTTTCTCTGTAGAATATATATAAGTAAAATAAATGAGAGACTTTTGTTCTCCATACTGGGACCATGAAAAGCATCTTAGGAACTTAGGATCACCAGGAAAAAAATTCTCTTAGATGTGTTAACAAAATATATTGAATCGTGAAGCATCTCTGCTACCTTCTAGCCTCTGACCTGATCAGTCAATTGTATCTTCTCAAAGAGGAGAGTGAAACATGATTTATTCATGACCAAGAGCAAATAAGACAAGATCTCTCGTTTTATTGTAACATGAGACTCACTTTACAGAAGAATCCTCAACTGTTTGTGAAGAACAACCTACAACTGATGAGGTATCGTTGCTGATTCTGTGGTCACAAAATTGAGGCTTTTTATAGGTGCCTCTGTAGTTCTCTGGATCTTTTGTTTGTAATAAAAAATATATGTTATTAATGTCATTAATTTTTTAATGGCAGCAGCTTTTGTTCAACATCAGTTTGCTAGGTGACTATGCCTTTGACGGTGGCAATTCTAAACAAGAGACCCTCTTTACTCACAGCTGGGAAGTCACTGGGTTACACATGTGTGATACCACAATTAACCAGCTACTCAAAGATCTGGTTAAACTACTGGCTTGGAGATGAAAAACCAAGATACTGTACAGGCTGGAGGACATCACAGCCTGGCCTGGCGGATTTTCAAATATCCACAAATAACTTCACATGAGAAAGGGATGTCCAGCACTTTGAAAACAGAATAAAACCTAAGGCATAGGTCTCTGATCCTTTTAACTGTGAAATTACCTTCAAAATGGAAGATGATCATACAAGTTTTCACAATTATCCCTTTAAAATAATAAAGGAAAAATAATAGAATTTGTTGGGTTAGAAGGCACCTTTAGAGGTCATCAAGTCCAACCCCTCAAATCAGAAACCTCCAAATTCCTGCTATAATACCCATGACTACAGATCATGAAAATAATGCAAGAATCTTAGCCTGACGACTTTCTATTGAGTTATATTGATTATTCTCCTTAGAAAGAGGAATAATCAGTCTAGCTTGCTTAAGGATGTGGAGGAAATCAGGAAGACAGCTGGGAAAAGAAGTGCAGTAGTCTACTTTCTTACTGAAAGGCCATTTTTCTGTCTTTAAAATGTAGCGTACTTTATAATTTTTATGCTGATGCTTGTCTTAACTTCAGCTTAAAGCTTTTTGTCTGGAAATTCTATAGCATCCATTAAAAAAATACCATATAAAATATATCATGAGATCATAAGACTTTGTCACTCATTGAGATCTGAATTTTTTAAATTTCAAGAGTATTGATAATTCCATTGTAAATAACCTCTCATAGTTCAGGTCACTAGTGTAGACACAAGGTTTGGGGAAATTGAATAAGAAAAGCTAATAGAAGAAGAATACAGCTTTATCCTTTTTAGCTCTGAAATCCTTAACAATGAAATCTCTTTCCTTATAAAATCTCTAATTTCTTTCCTAACAAAAACATTGTTACAATTTTAAGTCTGAAATTTAATTTCCTATTTTATTAAATATAACTCTAGATAGCAGAATAATTAACATTCAAATTTAAATAAGATTAAGATTTCTAAATATTTTATAATTAAATGAATGCTTGTGAGATTAAATTTATTGTAATGTTGAGCACATGCTAATACCTGAAATACTGAAGCATCTTTGGGCTATGTTAGCATAATTAAACAGTCATAAACCCTCACCTTCTCATACCATGAACTGTAAACCAAATGAAATATTGCAGTTGTGTGGAAGACAGGAAGAGATTCTTACAATGTCAAAAGGAGGGCAGTTCTGATCTTTTTCGTCAAGATTGCAGTGCAATATTTTAATTGTCCCTAATAACTGCATGGTGTGAAATACTCAATTTAAGAAATGATATCTAGCATCAAGAAATTAAAGAATATTTTTTAAAAATCCAGTATAGAATGTTCTGGACTTTGTCAGAAAGTATGTGAAAAAGCACATCTTTAAGATTTATTCTGACTACACTATTATATCCCAGATGGCTCGTATGAAAATAAACTCTAGTAAAAATATTGTTACTTCATTTGCACTTTTGATTAAAATTTCAAATGTCAGAACTGCAATCCTTGGGAGATGAAACAAGTTATACTGAAAACAGTGGAATTTCCATGGAGAGACAGTTTTTGTCATGAGAGAAATTTCAGCAAATTTTGCCAGGGTAAAACAAAAAATTGTCTCTGTATTTTCAGATCCTGGAGACATTGCCCTTGATTCTATTTCGTGGATTCTCCTCCCTCCCACCTTTTTTTTCCATTAAGGGCTGCATTGTAATCTGATTCAGATGATAAGAATTTCTTAGACAGTGAATCACTGCATACATAGTAGACATAACACTATTTCTCTGTTCTTATATGGAAAAATCTTAGAAGACTTCTGCAGAACCATTGCGATTCCCTAAGATGGTTGTAAATAGTCAGTTTGCTGGACTCTTCATCTCAGTTTAGTGGTCTGCGAATTCACTGTGATATGTTAATGAGCATATGCATATGTGAGAATAAATAAATACCTGAGCGGAGTAAATTGATTGGCTTTGAGGGAATAATTAGCTAAATAAGTATTTCTTAATATAACCCTTTTGTTTAAGTTCATGTGACTGCTATTTAGTTTTTGAACAAAATAACTAGCAAATTGTCTGTGGTAAAGGAACAGGACATCATGGTTAAAACAAGATTTTCCACAGAAACAGAGAAAGTCTGGTGACACCTGACTTTATGGAAATCTGTGAACTGGTGATAATCTGTATTGAACTACAATTTTGATCAATTATATCCAAATGAATAATCTCAAGTCCATATACTGTGGAATGGTGATTAAATCTGGCAGCATGGATCACAACTGAGACAAATGAGTCAGGTTTTGGAAAGAAATGTTTAGTGTCTGTTTGGTGTCTATTTCAAAATCTCCCAATTCTTTGTCATCCTTCTATGTTGATGTGCACATCCAAATTTACTTGATGAATCGTTGCTTACTGAAGTAAATAATTTCAATTAGAAAGGCTGTCTTCATACCTGTTTTTATCTCATATGGTTTAATCCATAGAAAAGATTGATTAACAATACATTTTTGGAAGAGGCTATTGTTTTGTTTTAAGATAAAATTATCTTTCTTTCATTAAATAATTAGTTTTATTAATGATTTTTAGTATGTAGCTCTGCTGTGAGAGGATTTCGTTCAGGCTGTTCTCAATAATCTTAGTACTTTCAAGAGCCAATAATTTCTCTACAAGACATTTACTCCTCACAGTACTCTTCACACAGCATTCTGCTCTTCATTAAGGTGTTTGTTACCATCAGGTGATTCCATCGTGCTATATTTTCTAATATTCAATATAAGTTGCAATAATGAGTTTATTCAACAAATATGAAGATTACAGAGATCAGTTCAGCTTTGGTGCATTGCCAAGAAGTCACAATGAACTTCCCCATTTGGCTGAGGAAGTAAATGTAGTATTTTACCTCTTTAAATGGAGAAGAAGGACTAAGTTGAGAGGAACATGTCAGCTTTTGTAATTTCACTTTGGAGGCAGATGGGAACACCTGAGGTCAGAACGAAATGTAACAACTGAACTCCATAAAAGCAATACTGGAAAAGTTTCCCTAATATTTCCATTCAACAATTATGGATTAGTAGCTCCTAATGAAATTGTGTAACCTTTATCTTAAAGAAAGCATGACATTAATTAAAGCAAACCTTATCCTTCTTTCTTGTTTAATATCAGGTCATTCTGACCATCTTTTCTGCTCTAATTCTCCTCCACCAGTATTACTACTTTAATAGGTTTAACAATTATTTTTCCTATTTTCTGGTAGCTTAGAGTCTCTTATGCCCCTTGGTAACCCTGTTCTAAAAACACTTCACCTAACATACCTTTAATCCTGTTTTATAAAACAGGATTCCTGTATCCCTGAGAGCCTCTGCTGAAGACTCCTTTGAAGACTCACAAAGTCATAGTCAAATAAAGCTTGTACTGCTACCCACAAACCTCTTTTTTATCTGTTTTTTCCTAATTGCCTGTGTTTCCATGGCACAGACAATTTTTTAATCTGATTTTCAGTGAGGATAACATGGCATCATTTTGGCATTTCCCCATGGTGAGGTGCTTTTTTTGCTGTTTGCACTCTAACTGAACAAAAATCAGAGAATACTGTTAATTTTTAATTAAGCTGTTAAGATGGCTATGAATTGCTTTGCAATGAATTATCTGATTAATTTAGAATTAATATTAAAACAACATATACAACCATTAAGAACTTATTTAGAATTATTTTTCATATTAATTACGAAAAGAAACTCATTCCATAAAAAGACTTCACTCTTTGCAAGAGACATTTGTCTTCAAACGTTTTCCTTGACTGGAAATTTCAACTTGGGTTTTGCACAAACAACCTGCTTGTAGCTTTCACAGAATAACTTCCTTCTCATCAACTAGATTCAAGATTTTAACTCTCATTATAGCCTTTCATGGCAAAACGAATTTTAACAATGGAAAAACACTTGTTGGAAAGCTCAGGCAAACATCCATCTGCTATTTCAAACCAGCAGAATTCTACTGGACAGGGCATATGCAGGGACTCAGAAAAACTTTAATTCATTCTGCAGTGAGTTTTTAATGCCTTTTTGTCTCTATGTTTTGATCCTTTTGTCTACGTCATTCACTTAATGAATTTTCTTTGACTCCTTATATTACTTACCTGATAATAATATATCAATTGGAAAATTAATTCTGGAAAGAAATAAATACTTGGTGACTATGAACATAAAGTAAACATTGACTATTTGTTTAGGAAGAAAACTATCTTAATAAAAGGAGATTAGAGGAACAGGAAGGGAGTTTTGTTTGTTTGTTTTTCAATTTAATGTTTAAGAAAAGTTTAGCTGTTTAAGAAAAAAACCAAACAAATAAAACCAAAGCACACGAACCCAAGGAACCTGTCATAACCCTGGAGAACTTCCACTGCTGGATGTTCATGAGGCTGCTGCTATTCTGTAGTTCCAGCATACCATATCCTGTACTCGATAAATTTTGCTGGAGGTCACTAGGCTGCATCCAAGACCTTTGGTTGCATCCAGTTTGATATATAGTCTTTTTGGCTTTTTCACACCTTCACGAAGAGACAGAACCTCATTCTGCAGCTGCCCTATGTCTCCAGCATCACAAATGGCTCCACAAGATACCTTGGTAACTTAAACATACCTTTTCAAAGCTCTGACCTAAGGCCATTTTTTATTTTCCTCCTCAAAAAACACCTGACACAGAAATCAGAGATACTCTTCAAAAATTCCAGCACTGCTTAGTTCTTAGCACAAGAAGTATAAAGGCTGGAAAAAGAATAATAGTTCTTGTAGTCTTTTGCTGCCAACTTTCCTTACCACACCCCTATCTTCTGTGGTAAATATGGAGCTTCTTTCTTTCTTTCCTATCCCCACAACCAGTGTGGTTTTCTTTCCAAACTTCCTAAATAATTTTCCTATTACTGTAACTTTGGAGTTAAAATCAACACCTTTGTTCTTTATGGATATGCACATTTCTTTAAATCTCATCCTCACCAAGAAAAGCATCATGCAGTTCTAGTCTGGTGGGGTTATTTGTGTTATTTTTACCCTGGTGGGCTTTTTTTGGTTAGTTTTAGGTGTTTGAGGGGTTTTTTTCTTTCTTTCCTTTTTCCCCTAGAAGCCTACTATGAGACTGTGCTAATTTTTTCTGTTAAACACTTTATTGTCTGAAATAGGTGAATATGATTCTTCTGGTCACTACGAAGCCAGTTTGCATTTCTTGGAGCAATTTTACATTGTAAAAACAAATCTTAAATAAGTCAGTTTATTTCTTTTTGAGTTTATAGTGTATATTTTAAAAAGGATAACTTAAACTTTCTTTTCCTCAAATTAATCAACCTCATTCTCAAAAAAAATTCTTATAGCAAAGTTTTATATAACTCAAAAAAATTGTTAAAAAAATATTTTAAGGTTTTTCAATTGTTTTCTCTTCCTTTCTTCAAGAAAATGAGGGTAAAAAAGCCAATACTGGTGGATATTACACAACACAGTGTTCTGGACCCTCTGTCTGCAGAAATGAGAAGAGGGTAAAATAATACATAAAAATATAGAAGTAGTGAACTCTGTTCATCTGCCTGTACCAAGTGCATTACCAGACTGGCTTTTTTCTCTTTCCTCAGTTTCCCTTCATGATGACTTTTCTCCTCATTACTCCATAAGTCTCTTACTTATCTCTCTCACTTTCCTTTCTGCTAGAAATAAGCAAGGGCAAAATTAGTTCCTGTTCATTCTGCTTGTTGGCTGCATCTCTTACTCCATCCCATCTTTGGTTTGCTGAATCTATCAGGTTAATGGGTATTTCTGTACTGACATTTTGACCTGGTCCCTGTATTGCACCTAGACCCCAGTGCACTGCTGCTAATGTAACTACTAGTTCTACCAATAATAATCAATATTACACATACACTAATTCATTACTGGGTTTCCATTTCAAGTAAGTCAACTAGTTGACAGTTTCAGAGAGGAAACCTAGGGATATTTTACCTTTTTTATCAGCTCCTAACTGGCAGTGTGGATACAGGATATGCCAGGATTCCACCCACAGCAATCCTCTGCCTTTATCTCAGGAGGTCTGATGTCCTCAAGTGTTCTCAAATGTAACACTTCAGGGCATATACCGTTACGTTAGACCTGTGTGTTACTTCAGAAATTTTGTGACAGAGATGTATTTTCTATTTTTAATTTGCCTTCTTTCTGGTTCCTTTGCCTCCTGCTCTATTGTTGCCTCAGACATGCAGCCCTGTCATTCAAACATCCATCAACATCAAATAGGACTCAAACTTATTTATTTTGATTTGTTGCCTATAACCTACTTTTACTTCTACAGTTTCTGGCAAATTCAAATCCTATCAGTATCATAAGCAAGGGCAATTAATGAAGAGAGTATCTGCCGTTATCATGACTGCTCTTGTTTCAGAAGTAAGCCATCCTATCAAGCTTATTGGGAAGTGAAAACTATGGGATATTACAGTTCTCAGGAGATGTCACTTTTGGATCCCAAAATAGTGACTTTCTTCCATGATACGAGAAGGATACACTGAAAAAAAGCAGGGGATCAGGATCCAGGAGCCCCTGAAGATATCCTGTGGTATGTGGGCATGCTCTGTAACCATTAAACACTTTTCTTTCCTTTTCTTTTGTCCAGAGCCAATATCTGGAAAACCACTGTCATGTCTTCACCTGAACTTCTGATGGACGTATGTGGGCGTGCTCTGTAACCATTAAACGCTTTTCTTTCCTTATCTTTTGTCCATAGCCAATATCTGGAAAACGACTGTCATGTCTTCACCTGAACTTCTGATGGATTTCCATCTTAAAAAATAGCCTGAACTTATGAACTCTAGCAGTACTTTACTAGTTGGACAGCTTCTGGCAACAAGAAGGTACAAAAGACTTGTGCTGTAGATTTCAACATTATTTTCTAATCCATTAATAAACTAAAACATTGTCATTCAGAACCACAGGAGCAGCAGTTATGTAGTTGGCGCACACAGATAAACAATACTAGGCTACACCCTTCAGTGAAGTATATTCTTGCTTCCATAGCGAACTAAAACATTGTTATTCAGAACCACAGGAGGAGCAGTTATGTAGGTGGCACACACATAAACAAAACTAGACTACATCCTTCAGTGAAGTATATTCTTGCTTCCATAGCCAGATCAAGAGGACAAACAGCACTTTGTGCAAGACTGAAAGCAGTTCACACTCCATGGAAACATTCTTACCTCTACTTTTTTCCTATTCTATATCTCATTCAGCAGAAAGTGGCTAATACTATGCCATCTTATCTCATTTTTAATTCTACAGTGTTGTTTTGCCACCATGAGCAGAGAAATGGATCCTATTCTGTATCTCATTCAGCAGAAAGTGTCTAATACTATGCCATCTTAGCTCATTTTTAATTCTACAGTGCTGTTGTTTTGCCACCATGAGCAGAGAAATGGAAGAAGACATGCTTGACTCTAAATTATTAGGACCACAAATCACTTATGGTGTCTGATACAGTAATAAATATTTGCTATTGCATAGTATTATCTTCAGAACTTTGCCATTCATATTTTGATCACTGAAAAGGGGAGCATAAGAGCTTGAATCTATAGTTACAGGCAGCTGACTTATGTATACCTCACAAGGATTAAAAATGAAAATATTTTTTCCTGGTTTAATTCTAGCTTTTAATTTTGATAGATAAAAGACAGTGATAAGATCCATCAAATGTTTAGAAAGATAAAATCAGTTTAGCATAGTTTTTCATTTCTGGTGAATCTCTTTTGATCTTATTTTTGAATGTAACAATTTGAATTAAGAATATGCTGGAAGGTTCATTATTCTTTAAATACATAGTGCTTAAACAGTAATTTTCCTGTTTAAATACCAAAGAGTCAGATGTTTATAATTAAATTACTAGGGATATTATGTACTAGTATGACAGCCATTATATACTCTTTGGGTTATAGATGCATGTCCTAATACATTTTTAGTTCTAAATATGTAATTTAAAAAAATAGTTGGCATTGTCTTGAACCTGGGTCATTTTCACTTGTCAACAAATTAGATTAAAAGCAGAGAGTATTGAATTTATGGAACTGTGAACAGAAAAATAGAGGCTAGATATAGTAATAAGTGAACACAGAGGTTTCACATTACAGAAAGTGGAAATGGAATATTGACTGCACATAGCCTTCCTGTGTTTTCAGAGTGATAAACCAGGCTAGTTGTCTCTATACAGGAGCTGAAAACTCCAGTGATCTAAACTGAAGCTCTCCCACTGACTCTTTCTGATGGTTTAGCAAATAAGTAACAGTTTACCAGTTTCACAAGATGCAAAAGCAGTGGTATTGATGAGTGTATAAAATAAAAGCACATGCTATCAGATTTGCCAGGGTTTTTTTGTGACCTAAGAAAAATACTTGCTTAAAGATGCCCTTCCTCCTTCTATTACCTTATCAATGCCTGAAGTTCAAATAGCTTTTGCGCCTTAAATCTTTCAAGTATTATTGTCTAGTCTTGTTAATACAAAGATTATTACATTTTGAGGGATCTCTAATTAAATAACTTTAATAGAATTTTACTTAGAAATAAAGCAAAGATTGATTGAGAAGGCAGTGGCTTATTAGAACTTGGTCCCACCCCTATCACAGCATGAATGAATTAACCACTGAATCAACCTGCCTCGTGCCTTGGAGGTGTGATCTGCCTTTGAAGTCCACTTGAGGGCAAACTTGTTCCTTGTGCTACTTTGCACACTACAGAAAAAAAATAGAGTATAAATTTGATTTAGTTCCTATTGAAAGTGATACATCATCTTCTGAAATGAATTAATCTCTCACTAAAAAGACCAATCACCTTCTGCTGCAGATACAGTGCATCCTCTATTAAATCAGATGCATTATTCACTGTATCAAATATATCACTTGTTAATTAAGACTCCACATTTGTATCAAAGCCTTGAATCAAATACATCATCCATTAAATCTTATCAATATTGAATAAAATAAATTGCATGTTAAGTGGAAGCATCACCCAATTATAACATGAAGCCTAATAATGCTCTAAAGTTTTGCAGTGCTTTCCATTACTCAGGAATATCCTGATTTGTGTTTAGTATTTTGACAGCTTGAGATCTCAGAGAAAATCACAGCATGCGAGTAACAAGTCTTGATGTCTTTTTCCTTAAGGGTAGGATAAATCATTCTTAGATTGTTTGAATGCTCCCATAAAGCTGCGAGGGGTGCTGTTCATCTCAGGAGAGGATCAATAAAGTTAGATCAGAACAAGAAAAATTATGACCCTCGCAAATGTTACTGAAGTATTCTGCAAGATACTTCATCAATGACATGAAAACAGATAGTGACAACTGCGATTAATAGCAGCCATGCTGAATGGAGGGGAGGGGCTTTCTAAGGGCAAATATACATGTCCAGTAAAGAACTGTGCATAAACTCTAGAGTTAGGCTCAACTGCACAGTGTAGGTACTATCAGAAATAAAACACAACTCCATCCAGACTAATATGGTGTGACTAAATGGTCCATGATAATGTGACTATCCTTCTTGTTTGTGAACCTGGTCACTGGAATAAGTATCTCCGTTTCTCAGTGGCTAGCGTTGATTGCCATCTTGAAGATTTAACCTAAGTCTCCAGGTGAAGGAAGAGCTGAGTGTATCTATGCACAGAAGCAAAATAATGCTTAGCAATAAGAAACATTTTCAGCAATAGCTCTCAAAGGCACTTTCTAAACATGATTCTTCAAAGTTCTGCCTTACTTTAAAGTTACCTTCATGTCAATATTTTTTATCCTCTTTCTGTGCTCAGACTGAGGCAAATTTGCATGCTATTTGGATTAATCTGATATATTGGATGTATTTGGTATGAAACTTTGTGGTTTTCTCCTGTACATCTGCTGGAATTTTAAGTTAATTTTTCATTTGTTTGTTTTATACCTTCACCTTTTTGCAAAGGGAAAAGAGAACATTTCCAGAAATGCAATTTAATTCTTTGCTCTCTTTCTGAGCCCCAACCACCCACACCTACTTAAACTCATCTATCACATATCAGAAGTATGGCAGCAAAAAAAAAAACACATACTTGTCAGATCTGGTCCCTAGTACCTTATCTTTAAGTCCTAGTTCTGGTCCCTTATCTTTACTGACACTTTCTATAAAGGGAATCACTTGTCTTGTGTACAGTTTATGGGTTGTGGTAGACCTTCACAGTTTATCACTATTATTTAGAAGGTGCCCAGATCCTCTTACATGGAATTTCTATGTAGATATTCTTATAGCTTCCCCTGACTCACAGTACATTGGTCATTTGGTTCTTATAGAGAACTCATTATTCCTTGTTAATGGGCCAATTTTTCAGTCAAACTTCTTAGATGCAATAGCATTTCGTATGTTGAAACATTTGTCCACACAAAAAGAAAAAAACAAGAATTTAAGTGATTGAATGAAGTTTGAAAACTCAAACTATAAACACAAATTCTGAAACATCTATGGACATGTCTTTATCTAAAGAAAGACATATTTAAGGAATTGTACTTAACCTTTTTAAATCTGGTCCCTTCAAAAACCCAATCAACTGAAGTTACACAGTCTTAACACAGTCCGTTCAAGTCAAAGATTTTCCAAAAGCAGTTCTGATAAAGACCAGAGGTTGTGGAGATTTGTACCTATACTTCAAATATAGGTAAAAAGCTGTAAGAGACTGCTGACTCACCATATCCTTACCACTTCACTAGCAGACTTTATCAATGTAGCCATCCTACTGTGATGAAAAGAATCTCGATAAACAAATAAACAATTTATTTGAACAAGTGCAGATTCAATGTGTCACTACTGCAGATTCCATGGATACAATGGAGAAATGCACTATTGCAGTTTAAAAGCAAGACTGCACTATTACAAGCACAAGGAATTCACTAAATGCACTATTACGGCCCACAAGCAATTCACAAAATTCACTGTTACAATACACAGGCAATTAATGGAAGACACTGACAACTCACAAGTGCACTAAATACTACACGTGTGCTAGTCAGTCACCTGTGACTACAAACTTAAAGCATGCCACAGATTCACTTATCCTCCAGGTAAGGACTCTCAATAAGTTGCATCCTGAGCAAGGGGGAAGGGTCTCCTCGCTTGCCAACTGCAAAGTTGGAGAAGCAACTCCCATTTTCCAGCCTGAATCCTGAGGTTTTTATTCCCTGATCTACCTGATAGTGGGCAGGAGTGTGCCTGAGTGGATAATACCACCTGGGCTATGTGTCTTTAGCAGTGTTTTACCTTATCTTTATTTATTCATGAGTGACATTCACTTCTGTATGCTCTTTTGCATATCTTTCTACTGTCTGGGTCTGCTCAAACCAAAAGGAAACCCTCCAGCTTACCTTTATCTTACTTCAGGCAAATGAATAATGGTTTGATTTGGCATATTATTTGTTGAGGGATTTCAAGGTTCAACTCAGGTTTGGTTTTCTGAATGATGCAACACTGGCCTGTTTGGCTTACCAGACAACCCATGGCTGAGCTCTCTACACAGCTCCCCATGGGCTGTCTCTGCAGAGATAGGGACTCAAGGTGATCCAAGGCTGAGTCATGTCTACAATCCCCTGTAAGTCACCTGGTGCATTAGACATTGCTGAAACCTGTTTGAAAACTATGAGCCAGATGATCCTTTCACCAACCTCCACACATACCGCAGTTGGAGATACTCAGTATTTTGCAGACTGATTCTGTTCAACTCCAGAGCAAAATCCATTAAACTAAATTACAATAAGAAACCTATTTCTGTTACACAAATAATATCCTCATGTAATCTAATTTAAAATAATTGTCTCTTGCTTTTGTTCAGAAGGAAAAACTTAAAATAAGTGCTGACTTGCTGAAAATGGCTTTAATTATCTTATTATGTTATATTTTGCTTAGAGCTTTTCTGGTACTCTGCGTTACATTTTAAATGTATTAATGTGTTAAATCTGAGGAAAATGTGGTTTATGCACATGTACCAGAGAAAGACATTTATACAACCTAATTTAAAACTCACGGTTCTAGATTGAGTAGATATTAATTCACATAAAAATCACCAAGTGTTCTTACATTTATGAACATAAAGCTATGTAGACAACTTTTATTTCAAAGGAGGGAAAATAAACCAAAGTATTGAATGAAATGGCTATTCTATCTTAAAATAGCAACAAAAAATATTTTCACCATTCAGTGACACTGAAAGACCTGAAATTAAAAAAGGAGACTTCTAACATAAGAGAATTATCACTTCTAGACTGAAGTGGATAAAGTTAGTAGATTACCTGAGATAGCAAACATGAAATGAATGGACTGTCACGACTAATCTCTTGTTGACACCATTCCATTCTATTAGAAGTAATACAATAATATTAACCAAACCTGTCTGCTTGACGTTCATCGAGTTTCACTGAAAATTCTTCTTAAGAAAACAAACCAAGACAGTGAATTCCATAATATTTCCTTTTTCAGCATCGCTGAGTGCAAAACGTTAATGTTAGGAAAGCTAGTCCATCTAGTTCTGGGGAACAGTTTTCAGAATCTTCTGTAATTTATATTTTGGTAATGATAGTGATAATGACAGCAAGAAGATCCTTACATTATGGAAGGTATATGGTAAAAACTGAAACAGGCTTTGCAAAGTAGTACTGTAACTTAATACATCAATCATAAAACAGTATTTTCTAATGGTCAGATACTTTCAGATGAGTGATATTGCACAGAAAAAATGTGTGGATGCCAAGGAAGAAGTGAAGATTTGATGGATATTGTGTGAAGAGATCAAGATATTCAGGTTACATCCTTTCTAAAAACATTCTTATAACTGCCTACAAAAAGTCAGCTGAGATGAAAGATCAGTCCCCAAAATTCATGTTGCTTCTTCAAGGTTTCATCGCTGCCTGCTCCCTGAGAATCTGTTGGAAAATATTTTCAAAAGTTTCCATCTAATCTTTTCTATTAGTATTGTTTCATCTGCCTTTCATCCATATTTCCATGACACCTGTTGCAGTAAGACTTTTTTTTTATTATACTTTGGCAAATTATTATTCAGATCTTAAATTGAGATCTTAATACATGGACTGGAAACCAAATGGATATTAAAGCCTTTCTGATAATGTTATCCTTATTTTGCATGTAGATACTTAGGATGTCCATTCTCATACTCACTTCCAGGAAGTACACTGCACAAACCCTTGCCAATCCCTTGATCAACCAAATACTACTTTGATGAAGGGGATGACAGCAATTTTCTGTTCTGTGTAATTACCCATGAAAATTCATTGAATTGAACATTTTTAGATGTTTTATCTATGGCGGTCAAAATAAAATAGTATCTTGATTAATACCAGTCTCCTCAGTAAGCACGAATGCTAGATGATTGATGAATAAAATCATAGTCTCCAGACCTGGATACCTTTTGGTTGCTGTTGCATTTATAGCTAAATGATCTAAAATGATATAAAATTCTCTAAGTCTAGATTAATTTCAATTTGAATGCAAAGTCTGAGTATATAAATCGAGACAGGGCAAACGTAGGACAGAAGTCTATTCTTGCTGCAACTGCAAAGTTTCCAGTGATAAAACCAGGCCTAAAAACATGATTTGAATTTTCAGTTTTGTCAAAAGTTCACTGAAGTTTTGAGACAGCTTTCTTTACAATCCACTCTGTGTGTCTATAGTCTTTCCAATCACAAAATCAAGACTTAATACAGAGAATATCTTGTCTTTTGCACAAAATGCAAATAAATCAGGCAAACATGATAACTGAGTAGAAACTAAGTGAGCTGAGGCTGAAAGGGGTGGAAATCAGGGGAGCCATAAAAAGACAAAATCTATTTAAGACCATGTTCTTGTGCATTAAGTCTTTTTTAAGACACAGTTATTAAGACTTTTTTTAAAATTTTCTCATATTATGAGAACTTTTTTGTCAGACCTTTGAGATGGAAAAGTATCTTTAGAATAGGATAAAAATACCAAGAAATATGAATATTACATTACCAAATAGGAAAGGTTGCAATCAGTATAAGAGAAAACAGAAGCAGAAGCTGACAGGATTGCGGTTTCAGGCAACTATTCTGCACGTACATGGCTACATTGCATAATGCAAAAGATCACTTTGTACCAGCTGGCTCCAGTGGAGATAGGACAGTTAAATTCTTCTTCTTATTTTGGTAGGTTCACGTCTGAAATATTACATGTGTATTCACACCAACATGCAGGATTCTGTCAAGCTCTAATATGAATATGAGTGATATAATATTCTGTCACGTCTGAATTTGCTGCAGAAGTCACAGGGAATTCTGTAACAGAGACATACTCTGTTTTCACAGGTTTTCAGCTATAATTAATACTGTAGTCTGTAAAGGAAGCTATTTTCAGCTATCTTGGGATTTATGGCATGCCTGACTAATGTAAAAGTTTCTTTTCTTAGTTAAGGTTTTCTTTGCTTTTTTCCTTCCATTTCTTTTCCCTGACGCCAAAAGGTCACAAAGTTTTCTTACTCCAATTCTTTTCCACCTCTGCAGGCCAGCTGCCAAGCACACAAGGAAACCAAGCTATTAAAGAGTTATGTTGCTTTAGAATATTTGTCACTCGTGCACCACCAGTGCAAAATCCAATCCATTAGGGAAAAAAAAAGAGTATATATGTGTATCACATTTACAGAATCATTTACACAAAGTCAAACTTACCATCTAGCTAACTGTCTTTATCTAGGTACAGGAGGTTTGAGTTTGAAAATGGCCAATATTGGTTATTTTAGTAAGATTTCATTATTTTAAAGGAAACTCTCTATACTATTTGAATATTTATTGAAGGCTGGCAAAATAAGAATAATGATCTTTTACTGATTATGTGCAGCTTCTCTAGGAAACTGGTTTAATAAGAACTAATCACAGGAATAACAACTAGTCACTGGATTATCATGTCCCAAATTTTTAACTTTATAGGAAATTAGATAGGAGTTTGTAGTCAAATCATGTTAATTTTTTTTAAATGCTAGCAACAAAGGCTTTTTTTCCTGTACACGAAACTCT
This sequence comes from Mesitornis unicolor, assembly GCF_000695765.1. Taxonomy (NCBI): domain Eukaryota; kingdom Metazoa; phylum Chordata; class Aves; order Mesitornithiformes; family Mesitornithidae; genus Mesitornis; species Mesitornis unicolor. The sequence goes on from NW_010157670.1 coordinate 22,450, forward strand.
TGGCAATACCTAGCTCAATTTTTAAAAACAAAGCTTGTTTGTGAAATTTAATGGAGTTCTGGAGACAGAAATCTTCTACTGATTTTCTAGACAGGTACAGAATGAGCAACAGGCATTTCTTCACCTTTCTCTTCAATATGCTTCAAATCTAAACAGGTCGTTTTCTCTCTTTCTTCAATTTCTGTGTACATTCTGACAGTTATTTCTTGAGTGATCCTGAAAGGTATTAATTAGCTCAGAGTGCCTCATAAGAAACAAACTGTAACCAGCAAAACTGGTTTCTATGGGAAGCTGAACCTCACTTGGGTTGTAATGGCTTTTAGTCACTCACTAATTTACATAACTTTGCAAGGTACTGAGATAGCACAAATAAATGTGAGCCAGTACTAGAAAAAAATGAATAATTATCATGTTGCAGTTGATATTGTAACTAAGCACTGGTAACTGTATTCTGCTATCGACTAAAGAAACGAGCAAATCAAAACTACAAACAACATGAACATCTTTACTTTGAAGTAACATCTACAAAAGACGTTTCTCAAAGAAAACGAGAGATGTTTTTAAACTAAACATTGGCAAAACCATGGTATGTAGCAAAATTAATACTAAGTTTGCCCAATGAGAAAAGACTTCAATCCTAACATCAATAATTCCATTAAAACCTGGACATTAAGACCTGGACAAGTTCA